>NC_053491.1:295867798-296168423 GCF_905171775.1 Rana temporaria | reverse complement strand
AAAAATGACAATGCATAAATAAACTGATCGGTGGTAAATCTGTGCAGGCACTCCGTTCCACTCCTACATCGCATCTCCATCCCTGAATAATGTTCAAAAAGAGGGGGGATAGGGGTGGGACTTTAAATGAGGCATATAGAAATACTACCATAGGCCTCCGCCCCTGTAAATAGATAAGAAATGGGGGAGGTTGGGACTTTATATGAGATGCGATTTTAGCAATATGCAATTAAATATAAACATGGGAAAAAAATGTTACCATGTAGCCAGGCTCAAAGTTGTCAACCAAAAAGCACTAAACCAAATTAATCTGTCTAACTGATGTAAGTAAAAACAGAGTTTAGTTGCAAGCATTTGCAAATACCTGGGAAGCCGGGTTTTTACCTAAAGACAGAATAGCCTATTGGGGACAGCAACTATATTAATTTACTTACAGAATTGTTAGCTTCTTTTAATAAATATGCCACTAACACTAAAAACAGAACATATATCATAGCTAGAAAACTGAAACAGAATTTCTGTGTAATTGTAAAGAGAAAGGAAACATTTGCTTTTTATAGTCAACTGAACAGATTGCTATTTTAAGAATTTAATGGTCCCTGTGTTCTACTCTGAATATTTCATTATTTTATTTCAGAGTTCTGGCCTTCTAATCGTTTCTTGAAATAAAGTTGCTGTGTCCTTAAAATTCCTGTACAAAATAGAGTAATTTTCATGACGATCAGGATGTAAGTTTTATATGGATAGTTAAAGCTATAAAACAAAAAAAATCTGTAGAACAGAATAATTATTATACTCCAGATTTCATACCAGATTCTGTGTACAAGTATCACTAACAACACTTTTTTTTTTTTTTTTTTTTTTTTTTTTTTTTTAAAGTGTATTTTGTGCGTGTACTCGAGAGAGGAGCCGGACTGCAGGAGTTGGGAGTAGGCAGGCCTCCCCCAGAGGCAATCTGCCACCTTTCTCCATGCCCCGGGTGGCAATGGCGGGTGTGTGAGGGGGTCCTCCCACACAGCCCACCCTACCTGCTCCGCTTTGAAGCCCAACAGGGCAGAGGGACTCCCTATAAGGGAGTGAGAGGATTAGCCCGCTCAACCAGCCCCATTAGTCCTTCGCCTCTCTTTTAGAGACCGCGTGGTCAAAGTGCGTGTCTTAACCCAATTTAGAGTGTGTGTGTAGGTGTGGTGGTTTTTGTGGGAGGGGGGTGAGCGTACTAAGCGCAGGCTTACCTTGCATAGCACACCCACCGGGAGCCGGGCTGAGACCACCAAACTCAATTCACATGAAGCCGAGAACGGGATCCGAACCTCTAGCTGCAGAGGTGAATGGCTTGTCAGCACAGTGCCAATCGCGTTGAGCCACCGCAGCTCCCTAACAACACTTTATAACACAGAGGGTCATATATGCAAGCAGGAAAGTTATGAAGCTACAAAACATTTCTAGCATCGTCAGTAGAAATATTTCATCATGGTGGAAATATTTGCTTCTAAGCATCCCATTGGTCCAAATAACTAGAGAAAAATGAATGATCTTTACATCAAAGTAGATGTTTTTTGAATCAATTACATCAGCTGTGCCTGAAGGTTTGTTAACTATAGAGCCTCATGTACGGTCACAAATGCTGTGCTGTACATGATGTTAGAAATGTATTGAATTCCAACTTGACCAACCACTTTCGAATACTTCAGAGCATCTTCATAAGGCTGTACAATGAAGGTTGACATCACTATTATACTGATATAAATCTGTGACCAGTCTATGGGTATTTAAATATTTACAAAATTTTTTATAAGCAGTAAATACATTTTAAAAAAAGCCGCACTAATCTCTGTAGCTGTGCTCAGTGGATAAATAAATCCAGGCAGTAAAGTCAATTTCTCAAACAGCTCAGCTCACTCTTCTTCCCAGCAGTAACTCAACAGCCTTTCACTCTTCATATCTGTAATGTAAACACCCTCTTGGAAGGGGAATCTTGATCGGCTAAATTGTGTCTGAAGGTATGACTTGAACGCCTTTGGTGTTTTTGTAAACATTTAAGTATGAATTACTGCACACTACCTGCAGTTACAGAGGTCAACAATAGCTTGTCTTAAAGTGGAGTTCCAGGCTTTTTATCTTTATTAAAAGTCAGCAGCTACAAAAAGTTTGAACAGGGGTGAACAGCGGCACTAGATATGGTGATAACATAAAATTATATAACAACTGGAATATACGTATACATAAAATGTGTGTTTATGTGAGTAAGCACACATAATTTTACCCATGATTAAGTCACATGACGTGTGATGTAACACGTAGGGGGAGGAGCCTAGTAACGCGATCAACGGTGACAGGAACCAAGTGAGGAGATCGCTACACTGAACAGTATCACAGGCTATGTTCTGTCCTGGTTATGTGAGTGTATTGCACCATTGTGGCCACGCTTATATGACTGTACATACTGTGCTATGAGCAAATTTTTGTTTGTGTTTCTTTTTACATGAGCCATCACCGTTATCTTGGAACTGAAAGTGGTACTGCTAGCTCTTTGTTGAAGCGGCTGGAGGAATTAACTGGCCACTAGATTGAATTAACTATCATCCCTGTGTTAATTGATCAGCTGAGCTTTATGGATTGGGACTTATCTATCTTTGCTATATACTGCACATATTTGCACAAGGACTTTTAATATTGTTGCACTTTATTGCATATTTTGCACATTTAATCTGTGGATTAACATTGCTGCACTTTAATGCTCATTTTGCACACTTACTTTGCGGAGTAGACTGCGGTGCACACTGACAAGGAGGCACTGCAGACACTGCTCTTTGCGGAAGTAGTATATATTATTTATCTATTTGCACTTAGGCCCCGTTCACACCTAGGCGTATATACGCCTGTAGTGTGAACGCCGCTGCCACCCCGACACGCCAAAGGGATGCTTTAGCATTGCCCTCTATGGAGATGGTTCACATCTCTACGCCGAACGCCGGACGCCTGGCGCCTGAAAAAAGGTCCCGGACCTTTTTTTCAGGCGTCTTTCGGCGTTCGGCTAGGAGATGTGAACCATCTCCATAGAGGGGGTCACAGGCTGCATTCACAATCGCAGCGCTTTGTCGCCGCGAATCGCGGTACAAAACGCCGCTATTTGCCGCCGCAATTCGCGGGACAAAACGCCATGATTCAGTACGCTATAGTGTGAATGCAGCCTTAGGGTTGATATTAGCGCATCATCACATTATAACACATAATACTAAAACATTTGTTTAAAACATAATGTCCATAAATGATCCAAGGTCTTGTATGATTAGCACCTGGAGGCAGCTCCCTTAGAGTGAAGCGATGGGCTCTGTGTAGAAATGGGAACAGAGGGGCGCCAGACTGAGTGCAGTATAAATCATATATTTAATAAAAACAAGTAGTAACTCACAGGTTAAATTAGATGAGTTCAGTATGTAGTGAAAAGCGCCAGTCCTGGAGTCTCATAAACGTCCTATTTAGGGTCCTGTTTTCCCTTTGCAGTAGACATGTGCACTGCCAAAAAAATTATTTTTTTCGTTTGTTATTTTCGTTTTTTTTATTTTTTCGTAAATGCGTAAATTTAGAAAAAAAAATCTTTTTTTTGCTTTTTGTAAATTCGTTAAATTGGTAAATTTTCGGATTTCCAAAAAAAGCAAAAAACGGAATAAACGAATGCAACGAAAAAAACGAATGAAACGAAAAAAAAAAAACGAATTTTAGAAAATTCGGAAATTTACGAATTTTCGAAATTTCGAATTTTCGAATTTTGAATTTTTCAATTTTCGAAATTTCGAATTTTTGACATTTCAAATTTTTCAATTTTCGAAATTTCGAATTTTTTCAATTTCCGAAATTTCATATTTTCGAAATTTCTAAAATTTCGTATTTTCGAAATTTCGTATTTCGAATTTTTCAGTTTTTTCGAATTTTTGAATTTCGAATTTTTCAGTTTTTTCGAATTTTTCAATTTTTGAATTTCGAATTTTTAAATTTTCGAAATTTTGATTTTCGAATTTTTAAATTTTCGAAATTTCGATTTTTGATATTTCGAATTTTTAAATTTTCGAAATTTCGATTTTCGAATTTTTCAATTTTCGAAATTTCGATTTTTGACATTTCGATTTTTTCAATTTTCGAAATTTGAAATTTCGAAAATTGAGAAATTCGAAAATCGAAATTTCGAAAATTGAAAAATGTTCGACTTTTTGACATTTCGAATTTTTCGAAATTTTGAATTTAGAATTTTTCAATTTTCGAATTTTTCAATTTTTTTATTTTTTAATTTTCGAATTTTCGAAATTTCATATTTTCGAAGTTTCGTATTTAGAATTTTTCAGTTTTCGAATTTTTCAACTTCGAATTTTTCAATTTTCGAAATTTTGAAATTTCGTATTTCCGAATATTTTCGTATTTCCGAATTTTCGTATTTCGAAATTTCGAAAATTGAAAATTTCGAAAATTGAAAATTTCGAAAATTGAAAATTTCGAAAATCGAAAATTCGAAAACAAAGTTTTCGAATTTTCGATTTTCTAATTTTTCAATTTTCGAAATTTCGATTTTCAAAATGTTCAATTTTCGAAATTTCGAAATACGAAAATTCTGAAATACGAAAATATTCGAAAATACAAAATTTCAAAATTTCGAAAATTGAAAAATCGAAATTGAAAAATTCGAAATTTTTCAATTTTCGAATTTTTCATTTTCTAATTGAAAAATTCGAAATTCGAAAATTGAAAAATTCGAAATTTTTCAATTTTCGAATTTTTCAATTTCGAATTTTCCAAATTCGTAAATACGAAAGTTCGGAATTACGAAACTTAGAAAATTAGAAATTTGAAACATTTCGTAGATTCGTAAAAAAAAACGGAAATACGAAAATTCGTAAATTCGAATTTTCGGAAATACGAAAATTCGTAAATTCGTAAATTCTAAATTTTCGGAAGTCCGAAAATTCGTAGATAAAAAATTTGTAAATACGAAAATTCGTAATTACAGAATTTCCGAATTTTCGTAAAAAAACGAATTAGAAACAAAACGAATTGCACATGTCTACTTTGCAGCCTGGGGCACTGGTGTGATTTTCACGACATACTGAACTCATCTAATTTAACCTGTGAGTTACTACTTGTTTTTATTAAATATATGATTTATACTGCACTCAGTCTGGCGCCCCTCTGTTCCTATTGCTACAAAAAGTTTAGCTACTGAATACTGACTTTTAATAAACAGACACTTACCTGTTCCACAGTCCAGAGATGCGGCCGCTAGAAGAGTCGCTCCTCTCCCCCTCCTCTCTGCTGGGGCCTCCATTGACACTCTGGGCACCCAGCCTTTACAGCTTTCGGCTTTTATGGCCAGACACGCACTGCAAATGTGCGAGTTGCGCTGCGCTCTCAGGCAATATTCTGGACCTGTCACATGTCTCAGAAGATCGCCTAGAGGGAGGGACTGCCTAGGTGGAGAGGAGGAGTCGCCTAGGCAGCCCATAGGCGGAAGGAGGAAGTGGGACAGGATGTCCCACTCAAAACGAAGCCCCCACTCCCCCCCAAAATGACATGCCAATTGTGGCATGTAAGGGGTGGAACTCCGCTTTAAAGCTCATTTACTGCTTAAGAGTTTGTAAATGTTTGAATGTTCCAAGCCTGGTCACAGTTTCACTTTATGATATACTTTTAAATAGACCTCTAAATGTCTGTTAAGTTTTTTACACCTGCATCTATGTCACCCATTATGTTAAAAATAGAAGAACCCACTCTCCCATAGTGTAATGGGACTTTGTCATTGAGGTAAGCACACGAGAATATAATGGTTACAAATTATTATTTTATTGCAGAATACATAAAAAGTGTCATAAAATATTAACAAATAATACACTTAGCTGCATATTGTTATTTCCAATAACAATGCTTAGATCTTATTAAAAACTTGAGGATGCTGGTGCATGCAGTATTCTGGGGTCCTTCGCAGAGGCACAAGTCTGCTTTTTATGGACAACTCTACATGCATCTAGATTTGTCAATCATATTACAGAAAAACATTATTATCACATTTATATAATTTTCAAATACCTTTTTCACATTTCTCAAAAAGCATATATAATATAATAACATTGACATAAGTGCTCACCAATTACAAATTATTAACTGTGTGTTGCCTACAGCATTGAGAGGAAAAATCAGACTATCACCCGGCAATCGGTCAATAGTGTCAGAGCTATTAGCCTAGTCTGGTGAACATCGGATTGTGGAAAAGGCAGAAGGCGGGTATCACCCAGTGAATACTGACAATACCAAAATTATGTACTAAAATGTAGGAGATCCATCATCACATAATCTGATGGTTTATAATGGCTTAAAGCAGCATGTTTACAATGTGTATTTACTCTGAAAATCAAGGGGCAGCCAAACCCCAAGGAGCGACTATGAAAGCATCCATGCCTGGATGTACCATGCATAGACCCTAGGTATGCCAGGACAGTGCTTAAGTGATTCAATCATAAGAACATACATATGACAATGTGGTCCACATCCATAGACACCAGACCATTGATGCAGATGTAACAGCACCATCATACCACAACACCAACCACTACAATCAAACATAACACATGATAAACCCATTCAGAATAATGCAGACCCACTAACAGTGTCCACAAGTACCATGGACACTGGCCTTCAACTCTCCCATCCCCACGGATCCATATACTATTTACACAACTCATACATACCCCCTTATGCACACACTGATACACCTCAACTTGTATAACTTATCCACCATCCCTATACCACTAAGGCATCTAACCACTCACATCCCCTAACACAGTGACATTGGTGACTCAAACATATCTGTAGCCTAGTATGCATTACAATGGCAGTGTTCAGACCAGCAAATAGTCACCTTGGTAAGAAAAAGATCACATGCACATAAGTGCATCATCCTTGGATTTTACTTAACCCAGTCTTTCCACCATCAAAGTAAATGTCAAAACAAACCCAGCTACCGCCGCCTACAGATCACGATCCCGCCGGAAGTGACTGAGCCGAATGTCTCACCAAAAAACTATGACAGACAATGAGTAAAGAAAAATCCCAGTGAAGCTAAAAGACCACCTAAAAGCAATAAGCAAAATTCATAGGGCATATATCTCTTTAGCCTAAAGGCTAGATATCCAATTGCTTTTCCAATTTAAAACCTGTTTGGTTTCTAAACTGTTTATTTCTGAGATTTTTTGTGTCAGCATGCAAGACAACTTGAGTATGCATCTCGATTTAGCATTGTTTAACTATTTTCATGGCAGCTGTTGCTGAAGGGTCAGATGAGGATCATAAACCATAAGTAGGAGAGGACCCAGGGCAATGTGCCATGTTGAAAAGTAGCCTATGGTTGCAAGAAGAAATGTGTGAGTAAAAGTATGGTTTACTTTGGTACTAAGTACAGCAGTAAGTTTGTAGAGCAGTAAGTTTGTAGAGCTGTACGTTTTACCACACTGTTAATGAGTTTTTTGAGGGTTTTTCTAAGTAAAAGAGGAGGTACACCCGCCCCTTTAAAAATTAAAGGTCAGCAGCTACACATACTGTAGCTGCTGACTTTTAACAATAGGACACTGTCCTGGAGTCCAGCGATGAGGGCACCGCAGGAAATCTTTGGATCGGCTGGTCAGGTGCTGCCGTGGCTATTGCTACTAAAGGAACCCTGAAGTGTAGGAATGAGATGAGCGAAAGTTCCACTTTTTGGTTTTAACAATGTACTGAGAACCAATGTATAACTGAGAACTATTTGAAGTTTGACAAGTGCTTGTAAGGAGTGGCCAATGTAGCGTATCACTGTATCACTGTGTCACTGTATTGGGACAGAACTGCAATTTAGCCCAGGAGCCAGAGAAAGATGTGCCTGGAAATGCATTACCCCAGGGATTCCCACATGATTATAGACATTCTTGAAACTATTGAATACGCTACAGGGTTTGTAGTGACCATAGACAGGCAAGGTTACTTGACTTTATAATTAAGATGTTTGAAGTCCAGTAAAAAATTATGCAGCAAGAAGAAAAATGTCTGTGTCACTTTGATCCAATGTCACTATAATGGTACATGTGTAGGAGGGAGGGGAAATGTGTGTGTGTGTGTGCTTGGAGCATGTAAGATGACCAGACAACAACCACCATAAAAAAGGAAAGTAGCAACACTGAGAAAGAGGATTGTGTTTATCTTACCTGAGAAGGTAGTCATAACTGAGCACTTTGGAAAAAAGTGAGTTAAAGAGTCCTTTGAGCAATGCTGGATCAAAGTTGAATAAGGTCTGCAGGGACTAGGGCCTAGTTTGTGATACTCTACTCAAAAAAACAATTGAGCACTGCTGTAAACGTCAACTGTGTACCCTAAGTTAATAGTGTGGACTTCTGTAATAGGAATGAAACCCGTAATTAGAGCTTTTATGGCAGAAGAAGATATGTGTATGCTAAAGTAATTATGTGTGACAATTGCACCCACACCTAGCCTATGGGAATTATCCTAAAATGTCTACCACCAATTTGGAGAGGGTCTATTATATGCTATAAATTCTGTAGTTTAATCTATTAAATATGCATTCCCAAAAATGTAGGCAATGTCCAATTCTATCACTACCATGTAATATCTACATTGTTAGGTTTATATGATGTTTACCCTGAATGAAATCACTTGGGCTAGCACAAAGGGATTATTCAAAACAAATAAAAGACCAACACACATTTCTTCTTCAATAAGTATTTATTTTGTTTTGGCAAATGATTTATAGGCCATAGTGTTGTTCAAGGGGCAACCTGATAATGTATTAAAATAAATTATGAAGCCATCCTGGCTATAATGAATTAACATAAGTATTTCACGGTGTCCATCCAGACAATGCTGGACGACTATTCCCCAATGACCAAAGCCAGGAGAGAACCTACCAGCTGAGGTCCCCCCAACACCGAGGCCCTCTTGATCAAAGTTTGAAGACCCATATTAAATATATCTATGCCAACTGCAGATTAATGGACTAGATCATCCCTGACTAGCCGAGGCAAAAAAACGTCAAGCTCCATGTGGCGAAATGATAAACCACCCAAAGATAGACGAAAATTATGTATAATTCTATTCAAACATCTCCTAATTCTATCTACATACAGTAAAATACTGTAGATTACTGAAGAGAGACCTAGAGAATTAGCTGTAGTAGCAGCCCCAATCCTAAAGTTTGAAATAGGTTGAAGTGCTTAAGGCCCCATACACACGATAGAATCCATCCGCTGAAAAATCCCAGCAAATGGGTTTCAGCGGATAGATCCTATGGTGTGTACACTCCAGCGGATCTGTTTCCGCGGATATTTCTCCCCTGGGATGGATTCCAGCAGATCGAATATTTGCTGACATGCCAAACAAATCTTTCTGCTGGAATCCATCCCAACGGATGGATCCGCTGGTCTGTATAGACTCACCGGATCCATCCGTCCGAAGGGATCCCCCCGCATGCGTCGTAATGATTCGACGCATGCGTGGAATTCCTTATATGACAGCGTCGCGCACGTCGCCGCGTCATAATCGCGGCGACGGCGCGACACGTCATCGCCAGAGGATTTCGGCGCGGATTTCAATGCGATGGTGTGTACACTCCATCGCATAGAAATCCGCGGAAATCCTCGAGAGGATTTATCCGTGGAAACGGTCCGCTGGACCGTATCCGCGGATAAATCCTCCCGTGTGTATGGGACATGAAGATAGTACTGCTGAAAAATGATATCTAGTCAAAGGAGAAAAGTCCTGATGTATAAAGAATGAACCTTCACATTTTGGCCTGACGAAATGTATTCAGATGCATGGAAAACAAGGCATACTAAAGGTTTGGGAGATGTTTCCAGATTGATCCACTGAGCATTACCTAATGCAAAAGGCTTTGATCTGCAGATAAATATCTTCACACAATCCACATCCAGCGAAACATGGGAAAATATTAGAAAGACGAAGATCTGTTAGGGGCAGTAAATTCCCCCAAATGAAGGACTCCAAAGAATGCAACTGTAAAAGCCTGCTTTAAACAGAAAAAAATCATATTTTTAAAACCAAACTTACTCCAAAACTGAAATTTGTTTAGTCAGTAGTTGAACCGATATTGGACGTCTCGAATCCTGTAAAGGGAGTGCTCCCCTAAATCCCTTGAAGATCTGGTAAACTTGAAAGAAAGAAGTTAATAGACATGTGCAATTCGTTTATTTCCGAATTCGTTTTTTAACAAATTTTGACAAATTAGTTAATTCCGAAATTTCCGAATTTCCGAATTTTTACATTTCCGAATTTTGTGATTTTCAGATTTCCGAATCTTCGAATTTCCGAATTTCTGAAATCGTAAATTCAGAATTTCGGAAATGTGAAAATTCTAAATTTCGAAAACTTTAATTTCTGAAATTCGGAAATTAAAAATTTTGGAAATTAAAAATTTTGGAAATTCTAAAATTTCGAAAATCGGAAATTCGAAAATAAAAAAAATTGGAAATTCGAAAATTTGAAAATTGGAATTTCGAAAATTGGAAAATCGGAAATTCAAAAATCAGAAATTCGAAAATTCGAAATTTTGAAAATTTAGAAAATTTGAAATTTGAAAATTTTAAAATTCGAAAATCTGAAATTCGAAAATTAAAAACAAGGAAACTCAAAAATTCAGAATTTGAAAAATTTAAAATTTCGAAAATCGGAAATTCGAAAACTAGAAATTCGAAAATTAGACATTCGAAAATTCATAATTGAGAATTTGAAAATCGGAAATTCGAAAATTTCGAAAATTTTAAAATTCTGAGTTTGAAAATTTGAATATCGGAAAATCAGAAATTCGAAAATTCTGAATTTGAACATTTGAAAATTTCAAATTGTGTTTGACCCTATCTACACATGTCTCATTTGCTTTTTGCTTGTGACTATTTAGAAAGTCCCCCAGCTACCACTTGACATGAATTGTCTTAGCTTAGCTTAGCTGCCATACATACCTCAATACTTTGGTCCTGCTGCACAGTGAGTGCATGTGATGTGATACAGTCACTATTCAATCGATAATTTTTTATCTGGCTCAGTCGATTTTTTAAATCAACTTTTACCGATCCGAGTGGCGTTTATAGGACTATCCACAGCTTTAATTTCAGTTGATTCAGCAGGAATCACCCAACATGTATGCCTTGTATGGGGGCATTCAGTATAACTGTGTTGCTTGTCTTGGCTCATTCTTCCAGATTCTCTTTTTTGAGAGACTTTGTCCTTCGGTTTTTCTGACTGTGGTTCCAGACTTGACCTGTATTGGCCTTTAGTGTCTGACTATATGAACCTGTCTTCTTTATCATTTGGTTCCCAGTTAAGCTTTTGTCCGGTTATCTATCCTCACCTTTCTGTCACATGTTGTGGTCTCTAACATAACCTGAGTACTATTTTGTTTCATGATTTATTCTCAATCCAATTTTCTCCATATTATTACTTTTGTTGTGCAATCTGGTCTCCATGCCATTCCCTTAATAGGATCTATGGCCCTAAACACCCATTTTACTCCTCATGTCTATGTTCTCTAAAGTAACCCTTAACACTGCTTTGTTATATAGAAACAAGTCAGTAAATTCCAACATAGCCAACAGAATGGCTCAAAAATCTGTTGACCAGAGGTATCTTTAGTCCAGGGGCAACCCGAGGGGGGGCCAGAGGGGGCCCTGACCCCCCTAACATCATGCTGTGCCCCACCATTTTTTTTTTTTTGCAATTTTTGTATTTTGCTCCCTGAGAGGGAGAGCGTCCCCAGTCAGCTCTGCGGGGGATTCCTCCCCCTCCCTGTGCTCGCCGACACTGCATAATGCGAGCGCTCACACAACCAGATATTGTAGCCTGGGCCGTGTTTAAGTGTGTGCACTGCAGACTGCAGTACACTGTCATCACTGAACTACATTATCTCCATCCCTTCTCTCCCCCCCATCTGTCTCCCTCCCCCTTTCCTGTTCTTTCAAAACATTCACAATTTACTTTCAGTTAGGCAGATAATATACGGTGCAAATTTCTTTCCTGCATCCACAGATTGCAGGAAAGAAACTTGCATGATTCCCCCATCAACAGACAGTGGTGACAGGGGAATATCCCTCCTGCCCAGCAATTATATTCTCCCAACAAACAGTGATTATCACCAGTGGCTATACAGCAACCACTAGTGATAATTATGAGAGAATCTGCTCATTAATGGTTCAAATCTCAGCCAGTTTCTGCTGAACCAGCTGAGATTTAAACTGTCTATGGCTGGTCTTAGCTCTTAGGCAGCCCATACATTGATTAGCACTGTGGAGTGTCGGCTTCCTGGCGGGATCGGGCATGTGGGATTTCAAACACACCCAAGCCCATCTCTATTGGTTGTAGACAGTTGAGCTCCCTGCAGGTTGCTTAGCAGCAGTGGACCCTTCTCTGACATGCTGATCGGGATGCAATCCAGGTGATGCTCTTAGTCAAATCCTAGTCATAAATATCAGTGATTTTATTGATCAAAGCCCACACTTTACAGGCATAGAGCCCACATGGCTGCGGAACATATGTTTGATTTTATATATATATATATATATATATATATATATATAGTTGTACTCTTGATGCTAATAAATACTGTGTTTATTAGATCTGACTGGGAGCATCACCTGGATCACATGCCGATCAGCATGTCAACAGAGAAGGTTATACAGCATTACTGCTGCTAGGTGACCAGCTGGGGGCTTGGCTCTCTATAACCAATAGTGCCAGCCTTCCCCTGCATGCACCCATAATGTCCCCAGACTAGGTCCTAATAGACTGCCGCCGCTGCCAAGGAGACAGACCAGCGCTGTAAATAGCAGGGACAGGACAGCTGGGGATCCCCACTGTGGCAGAACACCAGGGCCCAGTGGCAAGACAACCTTTGCAACCCTAATAGTTCTCCCACTGCTTTGAACACTTATATTTTCTTGGTGTGCTGGTGACATATTTCTCTTGTTTTCTGCCACCCTGGGGGGCCCCAGTATAGTAGGAAGGGAGCTCACTGCAGAACATGTGAAAGGGCCCATAGTGGGATCGTAGTAAAGGGCCCCAGGATATATATATATATATATATATATATATATATATATATATATATATATATATATATAATTGCATTTTATAGTTGGCCCCCCTACTTTTGTCCCTGTCCCCCCATGTGCCCCCCCTAAATATGAAAGCTGGAGACGCCACTGCTTTAGTCATCCTAATCTATTCATACACATACACATCACAATTTCTGAATTTTTCTACTTCATGCCAACACATTGAACCACAAACCTTTACATAATAAAACTAATAGGCCCCGTACACACGACAGAGGAACTTGACGTGCTTGGCACGTCGAGTTCCTCGTCGAGTTTTGGGATGAAGCCGCCGAGGAGCTCGGCGGGCCGCCTTCTCCCATAGAACAACATGTTCTCTATTTTCTCGTCGAGCTCCTCGGCGGCTCCATCGATCCAAAACTGTACAGACGACAGAGTTTCTCGGCAGAATCCGGGTTTTGACCAAGTTTCTCGGTGAATTCTGCCGAGAAACTCTGTCGTGTGTACGGGGCCATACAGTTACACTTTTGCAAAACAACTTGCATGGTTGCAAATGTAGTGCATTTCTACAGCCTGTAGCTAACTGAATTGAAACAAAATATTACATTTTGGACTAAACTTGACCTGACAACTTTTGGAACATGGGAGAAGAGAGAAAAGAGGTTGTATTGTCACTTGATACCACTCACTATATTAACTGCTTGCCGACCACCGCATGCAAATATACATCTGCAGCATGGCATGGACAGGCAAAAGGACGTATATATACGTCCCCTTCAAGAAGCGGCACTGTGGACGCGTGCACTGTGTCAGGGTGAGGAAGGACAGGGAAATGTTGATGTATACAATCATTTCCCCAGTCTTCCTAGTGATAGGACAGTGATCACAGCTTCCTGTAATCGGAAGCTGTGATCACTGTTGTGTCACACACAGCCCATCCCCCTACAGTTAGAAGCACACCCTAGTGCACACTTAACCCCTTCAGAGTCACCTAGTGGTTAACCCCTTCACTGCCAGTGTCATTTTCACAGTAATCAGTGCATTTTTATAGCACTGATCACTGTAAAAATGACAATGGTCCCAAAAATATGTCAAAAGTGTCTGCCATAATGTCGCAGTCATAATAAAAATCACAGATCGCCGCCATTATTAGTAAAAAAAAAAAAAAAATGCCATATTTCTATCTCCTATTTTGTAGACGCGATAACTTTTGCGCAAACCAATCAATATACGCTTATTGGTGATATTTGAGACTAAGTGAGAGTGGACTTTGTAGGCACCAGATTTAAAAAATATAAATATTTTAATTAGAACAGTACAAAAGCACAAAAACACTAAACAATTACTCAAAAGATAATGAAAGAAAAAGAAAACAAAAAATATACAATAAGATGCACAGAGAACTCAATTCCTATCCCTTTCTGAAGACACCGCTGATAGCCACAGGGCTGGATGTATGAAATACACAATGAGCGCTGGGTGGCGTTGTAACTTCGAGAGGTGGTACAGGATGAGTTTTGATAAAAATGGGGTTCAGCTCGACATGTTTCGCGACGTCGTCGCTTCTTCGGGAGCTTCTGGGTGTTTAAAAGACAATATAATGTTGCCATTAGAGATATGCGTATATACAGATACAATACAGTATTGTTGTACATGAGGCATATTGTAAATATACATAGAGGCCTCTGAGCACTTGGAAAAAGCATGTAACTGTGACCATAATACTCACCGATAACCGGTGTTTAATAGGTTTGGAGAATGCTCAGCAGCGTCCAAGATATGGATATACGATCAGACCATTTACCTTTTGAAGATGGAATCAGATACCATGGGTCATGCCCACATTTACCATACACCACCGGGCGAGTTAGAACCAGTTGGGGTATCTGGAAGTGAGTAGTAAACAAAAGTAATGGGTCCAAAACTGAATGGGACCATAGGGTGTAGAGTAAGAAAAACAGGGGAAGAGGGAAAGCAGGTGTGAAAAAGTATATATATATATATATATGTTTGGCTAGTATGGCATACCTTAAAAAAGGTATAATGGCCTAGGCATTGAGAGGACAATTCCAGGGGCCAGAAAACGGGCACGCCCTTATAGAGACATTATTGGGACAATAGAAGGCAAAATGTCCATATAAATCCCCTCCTGACTGTAAAAAAGCCAAAGAATAAAAGATGAAAAATATATGAAAAATAAATGAAATATATTATTATTTGCCATATGGAAGGCTTTATAATGATAAGCACTTTATTTGTTTGAAATATTATTAATGTTTTTTAATAAAACCTTCCATTCTGACATATATTGGTGCATTAGCAGTCTGTTACCTTAGTTGGAGGATAAAATGGGAGACTGAATGACAGGTCTATTCAGAAGCTGCCACAAGATGGCAGCGATGAGCGTTAGGCTGATGCAGGGAGAAAAATCCCCAGGGAGGAACAGCAATCAGCTGTTGGTAAGACAGAAAAAACGCTCTTAATGAGAGCATGGTAACATAAAGACATTAACAATTTGATGTGGGAAAGGTTGTACATACCCAAAGCTATGCTCACAAATGGGAGAATCTTGGGCAATGTGATGGCGTGCGGCCCCGCTGGACGTCCGTCCTGGCTAGCATTCAACAAGAGCACCTGAGAACACAGGCTCTTGTTGAGTTTAAATACCCCGCACGGATGACGTCATGATGGTTGACAGTCATCCGGCTGGCCAGGAAAACATACACCGCACATGCGCGTGCGCATGCGCACAGAGAGCCGCGATCGGGCTCTCTGTGGAGATGGAAACAGGTGTATGAATATGGTGTTTCCCAGATGGTAAAGAAAAAAAAGGGAATTAAACACCATATTGTGGTTGCCCATCACACGGTCTAAGGTCTGGATGAATAAACATCTGACCAGACAGTGTGATGGCTTGCCTGGCCACTGGTTCAATTGCTCAGCGGCGCATGGTGCTGTGGTGACTATTGGTATGACAGGTACTGGTCTGATCAATATAAAACGCTTAGTGAGCAAACAATTAAAGAAGAAAAATACAAACATTTATATATGAAAACATGCAAATACAGGCGTAACAATTTTTAAATCCATCACATGATGGGCATATGAGAACATTGGTCAATAATAATGGATGATGCTATTTCTACTTATTACCAGAAAATAAATAAGGAAACTGCACATTATTTGTCACAGACCAAACTTTTTAAACCTGGAAAATGAAAAAGAAATGGGAACGGCCCTTATGGGGCCATTTTTCACCACTGAACGACTAACTAGATCCTGTAGCTTGGACAGCTCACAGGAACTTAAGATGTTAATTTAATCAGAGTTGTCTGTAATGAATTTTTTAACAAAAATGGAATCAAAGCTTGTTTGAATTTATGATAGTCAGACCAAAAAGGGGGCTCAAGCATAAACAACAGACCAATGAAAATACAAATAAAAATTAAAAATAAAAAATAAACATAAGCAAACAATAGAAACTAATTGTAAATGTTAGTCACTGAAACATTGTTGTAGATTGTTATATGATTGGACGGGTAAAAACCAGTCAACATTGGAGAACTAAAATGGGTGTGATGGGTGGGTCTCTGGGTGTGGGAGTTGCCATACAGGTCCCTCAAAGGAAGGGCCTGTATGACAGCACCTCGTTTATCCCAGGTAGTTTGGTGGCACCGAGACGCTCTATCCACAAAGTCTCCCTTTGAAGAATAAATTTATCCCAATTCCCCCCTCGAGGGTCACGCGGGACAACCTCCAGTACAAGGAACTGGATAGATGTAGTGTCGAATTTATGAAACAACCCAAGATGGCGACTTATGGGTGTGAGCATCTTAGCGTTTTGCGAATAGTAAATGTGATCATAGATTCTTTTCTTCAATTTACGTAATGTTTTACCTACATAAAAGGCCCCGCATTTACAGGTCATTAGGTATATGACCCCCTCTGTGTCACAGCTGGCCTGGAAGTGGGGTTTAAAGGTTTCCCCATTGGGCAAGCTAAATTTTTTGCCAGCTTGTACCCATGGGCAATAGGTGCAATGGCCACATTTAGAAATACCTGGAATCTGGTTGTGGGTCAATGGATTGGTTTTAACTTGGTAGTGGCTTGTTGTTAATTTGTTTCCAATTGAGGAGTTTTTTCTAAAAACTATTTCAGGTCTGTGTTTAACGTATTTACCGATGGTCACATCTTCGCTCAAGAGGTGCCAGTGTTTTTCTAAGCAGCCGCGTAGTTGGTGATGTTGAGACGTATACTTTGTTATAAATCTGGTGATTTGTTGATCTTGTTTTCTTTTTTTTGAGGGTGTATGAGGAGGAGTCCGTCTCGATTGAGAGGCTTTGTTGAAAGGCGTTTCTCAAAAGAGATTTGCTGTACCCTCGCAGTAAAAGCCGAGGAGCGCAGCTCATTAGCCTGAGATCTAAAAATCCGTATCGTGTGTACAATTCCTTCTGAGCGGATGTACTGAGCATACGGTATACTGTGGATGAGATGTGTCGGGTGACGCTTTGGGCGTGTAGCACCGTGTTCCCTGCTGTTTGCTTTCGATACACCTGGTTGCAATGTTGTTGGAGGCATCGGATATATTATAGGTCCAAAAATGATAAGGTGTCTTATTAAATTCAAAGTAAATTTTAAATTAAATGTGTTTTTGTTCAAACAGCCTATAATTCCTGTAAACATTGTATAGTGCCGTCCAAATAAGGGAAAATGTCGTCGAATGTCTATAGCCAACACCATACTTGGGCCATGAAGTCATCATAAGCCTCATTGGAGGCTATTTTCCCTCTCCACCACCCCCCAGGTACAGGTTGCGTAAGCCGGTGCGCAACAAGTGCCCATGGCTACGGCCCTGTACCTGGAGGTAGTGGGAGTCTAGGAAAGTAAAAACTATTATGGTGGAGAATAAATGATAACAATTTCAAAATAAAAGATTGAAATTTTCCAAGTACGATGATCCTCCTTCATTAGAAGGATCTGATGACTTCAAGGCCAAATCGTGCGGTATACTCGAATATTAATGCTTCGACGTCATGCTAACAAATGTAGCGTCCAATGGTATGCCACGCCATCAGATGTCACAGTAAATCTGATGTATCCTTAACATACGGATGTGGAGGCTAAGTACATAAGCATCAAAAGAAATCTACCAGTCCTGCTGCTTTTTCGGTAATTGACCCTATCCCCGAAATGATGGGGTCTACCCGGTGGTTTGGGATTTGTTTTTATGAATTTGGGGGATGGCATAGAATATAGCCTCCCTAGGGAGGCAGTGTTAGATAATCATAGGTTTGTTGGTCGATTAGGGCTTCAGAAAAGGCAGAGTAAAGTAATAACTTAAATTCCAAATGAAATTGGGCGATAATGTCCCTTGAAATTGGTCTATACCAATCTGTGTTTTTTAAAATGTCGAAACACATCTCTTCGTATGGTCACAAGTGAGTAGGACTATATTGCCCCCCTTATCTGAAGCCGTAATGACTGTGTCCTGCCTGGCCTGTAGGGATTTAAGTGCTTTTTGGTGGTCTATACTGAGATTGGAAGGTGTAGATGAGGAGACATATTTTTGACCTCATGGACCATAGCAATTAGGAATGCTGAAACTTGTTCATTAGTATGTAGATCCGGAATTGGTTTGATTTGCGCTTAAAAGCACTGATGTCTTTTTTGCGTGGTAGGGAATTATCATTGATTTCATTAGATATAGGGATGGTAGTGCCTTCATTTTCCTCAAGCAACAGTATAAGATCCTTCAAGGCTCGAAATTCTTTTATTGTATATTTTTTTATTTGTTCAAAAGTTCTCTCTCTGCCTTTATTCGCTGTTTATCTGATCAAAGATGTGTTTGTAGGTGAGCTTCCTGGCGAACAGATTTAGGGTCCTTGATCACCTCATATTTGTCCATGTTTTACTTGGGCAAAAACTCAAACCTGAGTTTGAGGACTGCTAGCTCATCATCCGTTAGGGGTTATGGTGTGAGATTAATCACGCTCAGTTCCTCATAGGTGATGCCCCCAGGAGGGTCTCCCCTAAAGGGATCTCCAGTTGCGTTGGACGTGGTATGGGTGATTCGATGTAAATCGTTGCCCAGTGTAGATAGTGAGCGTGGTTGGTGGGAGGGGTACCTGACGAACCAGGTATTCCCGTCTCCATCAATACTCCTTCAGAGTGCAAGCTTGCATTAGGTCTGGGGGTTTGGGATGTGTCTTGGCGGATGGAGTTGTATAACCGCTTTAGCTCTAGGGTCCCCGTGTACGAAAAAATGAGATAGTCCTAAATTATGTGATGACCCTTCACCCCTATTGGGAACACCTTGTAAGTGACCCTGCATGGGATTGAAACATCATTAGTGGGTTTCTTTTTGGTATTGGGTGTAGTTGGATGCCCACCACCTTGGTATTCCCTCTTACGTGTCCGAGAGTTCGCTCGTGCTGCCGTCGGTCTTTGTTGTATCTGCGAAAAGGAAGAAGAGGATAAGGATCCTTATCCTCTTCTTCCTAATGCAAGCTTGCAACTCTGAAGGAGTATTGATGGAGACGGGAATACCTGGTTCGTCAGGTACCCCCTCCCACCAACCACGCTCACTATCTACACTGGCAACGATTTACATCGAATCACCCATACACGTCCAACGCAACTAGAGATCCCTTTAGGGAGACCCTCCTGGGGGCATCACCTATAGGAACTGAGCGTGATTAATCTACACACCATACCCCCTAACGGATGATGAGCTAGCAGTCCCTAAACTAGTTTTGAGTTTTTGCCCAAGTAACAACATGGACAAATATGAGGTGATCAAGGACCTATATCTGTTCGCCAAGAAGCTCACCTACAAACACATCTTTGATCCAGATAAACAGCGAATAAAGGCAGAGAGAGAACTTTCCTGAACAAATAAAAAAATATACAATAAAAGAATTTCGAGCCTTGAAGGATCTTATACTGTTGCTTGAGGAAAATGAAGGCACTACCATCCCTATATCTAATGAAATCAATGATAATTCCCTACCACGCAAAAAAGACATCAGTGCTTTTAAGCGCAAATCAAACCAATTCCCGGATCTACATACTAATGAACAAGTTTCAGCATTCCTAATTGCTATGTCCATGAGGTCAAAAATATGTCTACCTCATCTACACCTTCCAATCTCAGTATAGACCACCAAAAAGCACTTAAATCCCTACAGGCCAGGCAGGACACAGTCATTAAGGCTTCAGATAAGGGGGCAATATAGTCCTACTCACTTGTGACCAATACGAAGAGATGTGTTTCGACATTTTAAAAAAACACAGATTGGTATAGACCAATTTCAAGGGACATTATCGCCCAATTTCATTGGAATTTAAGTTATTACTTTACTCTGCCTTTTCTGAAGCCCTAATCGACCAACAAACCTATGATTATCTAAACACTGCCTTCCCTAGGGAGGCTATATTCTATGCCATCCCCAAAATTCATAAAAACAAATCCAAACCACCGGTAGACCCATCCATTTCGGGGATAGGGTCAATTACCGAAAATGCCAGCAGACTGGTAGATTTCTTTTTGATGCCTTATGTACTTAGCCTCCCATCCTATGTTAAGGATACATCAGATTTACTGTGACATCTTGATGGCGTGGCAATACCATTGGACGCTACATTTGTTAGCATTGACGTCGAAGCATTATATTCGAGTATACCGCACGATTTGGGCCTTGAAGTCATCAGATCCTTCCTAATGAAGGAGGATCATCGTACTTGAATTTCAATCTTTTATTTGAAATTGTTATCATTTATTCTCCACCATAATAGTTTTACTTTCCTAGACTCCCACTACCCTCCAGGTACAGGGCGTAGCCATGGCACTTGTGCGCACCTGCTTACGCAAACCTGTACCTGGGGGGTGGGGAGAGGGAAATAGCCTCCAATGAGGCTTATGATGACTTCATGGCCCAAGTATTAGTGTTGGTATAGATATATCGACGACATTTTCCTTATTTGGACAGGCACTATACAATGTTTACAGGAATTTATAGGCTGTTTGAACAAAAACACATTTAATTTAAAATTTACTTTGAATTTAATAGAGACACCTTATCATTTTGGACCTATCAATATATCCAGATGCCTCCAACAACATTGCAACCAGGCTGTATCGAAAGCAAACAGCAGGGAACACGGTGCTACACGCCCAAAGCAGTCACCCGACACATCTCATCCACAGTATACCGTATGCTCAGTACATCCGCCTCAGAAGGAATTGTACACACGATACGGATTTTAGATCTCAGGCTAATGAGCTGCGCTCTCGGCTTTTACTGCGAGGGTACAGCAAATCTCTTTTGAGAAAAGCTTTCAACAAAGCTCTCAATCGAGACAGACCCTCCCTCATACACCCTCAAAAAAAAGAAAACAAGGATCAACAAATCACCAGATTTATAACAAAGTATACGTCTCAACATCACCAACTACGCGGCTGCTTAGAAAAACACTGGCACCTCTGAGCGAAGATGTGACCATCGGTAAATACGTTAAACACAGACCTGAAATAGTTTTTAGAAAAAACTCCTCAATTGGAAACAAATTAACAACAAGCCACTACCAAGTTAAAACCAATCCATTGACCCACAACCAGATTCCAGGTATTTCTAAATGTGGCCAATTGCACCCTATTGCCCATGGGTACAAGCTGGCAAAAAATTTAGCTTGCCCAATGGGAAACCTTTAAACCCCGCTTCCAGGCCAGCTGTGACACAGAGGGGTCATATACCTAATGACCTGTAAATGCGGGGCCTTTTATGTAGGTAAAACATTACGTAAATTGAAGAAAAGAATCTATGATCACATTTACTATTCGCAAAACGCTAAGATGCTCACACCCATAAGTCGCCATCTTGGGTGTTTCATAAATTCGACACTACATCTATCCAGTTCCTTGTACTGGAGGTTGTCCCGCGTGACCCTCGAGGGGGGAATTGGGATAAATTTATTCTTCAAAGGAGACTTTGTGGATAGAGCGTCTCGGTGCCACCAAACTACCTGGGATAAACGAGGTGCCTGTCATACAGGCCCTTCCTTTGAGGGACCTGTATGGCAAACTCCCACACCCAGAGACCCACCCATCACACCCATTTTAGTTCTCCAATGTTGACTGGTTTTTACCCGTCCAATCATATAACAATCTACAACAATGTTTCAGTGACTAACATTTACAATTAGTTTCTATTGTTTGCTTATGTTTATTTTTTATTTTTAATTTTTATTTGTATTTTCATTGGTCTGTTGTTTATGCTTGAGCCCCCTTTTTTGGTCTGACTATCATAAATTCAAACAAGCTTTGATTCCATTTTTGTTAAAAAATTCATTACAGACAACTCTGATTAAATTAACATCTTAAGTTCCTGTGAGCTGTCCAAGCTACAGGATCTAGTTAGTCTGTTCAGTGGTGAAATTGGCCCCAATAAGGGCCGTTCCCATTTCCTTTTTCCATTTTCCAGGTTTAAAAAGTTTGGTCTGTGACAAATAATGTGCAGTTTCCTTATTTATTTTCTGTTAATAAGTAGAAATAGCATCATCCATTATTATTGACCAATGTTCTCTATATGCCCATCATGTGATGGATTTAAAAATTGTTACGCATGTATTTGCATGTTTTCATATATAAATGTTTGTCATTTTTCTTCTTTATTGTTTGCTCACTAAGCGTTTATATATGATCAGACCAGTACCTGTCATACCAATAGTCACCACAGCACCATGCGCCGCTGAGCAATTGAACCAGTGGCCAGGCAAGCCATCACACTGTCTGGTCAGATGTTATTCATCCAGACCTTAGACCGTGTGATGGCAACCACAATATGGTGTTTAATTCCCCTTTTTTTCTTTTACCATCTGGGAAACACCATATTCATACACCTGTTTCCATCTCCACAGAGAGCCCGATCGCGGCTCTCTGTGCGCATGCGCGGTGTATGTTTTCCTGGCCAGCCGGATGACTGTCAATCATCATGACGTCATCCGTGCGGGGTATTTAAACTCAACAAGAGCCTGTGTTCTCAGGTGCTCTTGTTGAATGCTAGCCAGGACGGACGTCCAAGATTCTCCCATTTGTGAGCATAGCTTTGGGTATGTACAACCTTTCCCACATCAAATTGTTAATGTCTTTATGTTACCATGCTCTCATTAAGAGCGTTTTTTCTGTCTTACCAACAGCTGATTGCTGTTCCTCCCTGGGGATTTTTCTCCCTGCATCAGCCTAACGCTCATCGCTGCCATCTTGTGGCAGCTTCTGAATAGACCTGTCATCCAGTCTCCCATTTTATCCTCCAACTAAGGTAACAGACTGCTAATGCACCAATATATGTCAGAATGGAAGGTTTTATTAAAAAACATTAATAATATTTCAAACAAATAAAGTGCTTATCATTATAAAGCCTTCCATATGGCAAATAATAATATATTTCATTTATTTTTCATATATTTTTTATCTTTTATTCTTTGGCTTTCTTACAGTCAGGAGGGGATTTATATGGACATTTTGCCTTCTATTGTCCCAACAATGTCTCTATAAGGGCGTGCCCGTTTTCTGGCCCCTGGAATTGTCCTCTCAATGCCTAGGCCATTATACCTTTTTTAAGGTATGCCATACTAGCCAAACATATATATATATATATATATATATACTTTTTCACACCTGCTTTCCCTCTTCCCCTGTTTTTCTTACTCTACACCCTATGGTCCCATTCAGTTTTGGACCCATTACTTTTGTTTACTACTCACTTCCAGATACCCCAACTGGTTCTAACTCGCCCGGTGGTGTATGGTAAATGTGGCATGACCCATGGTATCTGATTCCATCTTCAAAAGGTAAATGGTCTGATCGTATATCCATATCTTGGACGCTGCTGAGCATTCTCCAAACCTATTAAACACCGTTATCGGTGAGTATTATGGTCACAGTTACATGCTTTTTCCAAGTGCTCAGAGGCCTCTATGTATATTTACAATATGCCTCATGTACAACAATACTGTATTGTATCTGTATTATACGCATATCTCTAATGGCAACATTATATTGTCTTTTAAACACCCAGAAGCTCCCGAAGAAGCGACGACGTCGCAAAACATGTCGAGCTGAACCCCATTTTTATCAAAACTCATCCTGTACCACCTCTCGAAGTTACAACGCCACCCAGCGCTCATTGTGTATTTCATACATCCAGCCCTGTGGCTATCAGCGGTGTCTTCAGAAAGGGATAGAATGAGTTCTCTGTGCATCTTATGTATAGTTTTTTGTTTTCTTTTTCTTTCATTAGTCTTTTGAGTAATTGTTTAGTGTTTTTGTTGCTTTTGTACTGTTCTAATTAAAATATTTATATTTTTTAAATCTGGTGCCTACAAAGTCCACTCTCTCTTAGTCTCAGACTTCACGGTCTTTTTCTACATATCTACATTATCAAGGATGTGGCACCTTTATACTAAGGGGTGTTTGATTACCACCCCAGGGCAATCGTAATTCTAAATATAACTATTGGTGATATTTATTATAGCAAAAAGTAAAAAATATTGATTTTTTTTCAAAATTGTCACTCTATTTTTGTTTATAGCGCAAAAAATAAAAACCGCAGAGGTGATCAAATATCACCAAAAGAAAGCTCTTATTGTGAGGGAAAAAAGGACATCAATTTTGTTTGGGAGCCATGCTGTACGACCGCGCAATTGTCAGTTAAAGCGACAATCCTCAAACTAAGATACGACGGCATCTGGGTAAGATCCGACAGGCGTACGGCTTCGTACGCCTTCGGATCGCAGATGCAATACTTCGGCGTCCGCTGGGTGGAGTTCGCGTCGTTTGCAAATGAACTTTTTCCGACGATCCACGAACGTACGCGCGGTCGTCGTATTCTCTTACGTCGTATGTAGTCGGCTTTTTCCGGCGTATAGTTAAAGCTGCTATTTTGTGCGTAAAGATAGACGTTGCCATGTTAAAGTATGGCCGTCGTTCCCACGTCGAAATTTGAATTTTTTTTTTGCGTAATGTCGTCCGTGGAATAGGGTGGACGTAAGTCACGTCTAAGTTAAAAAAATGACGTTATTTGCGACGTCATTTAGCGCAATGGAACTGTGGGGAAATTTAGGGAACGACGCATGCGCATTTCATTTAAATGAAACCCACCCCCAACCCGCCCAATTTCAAATACGCTGCCAGAAATACACTATGCCGCCGTAACTTACGGCGCAAATTCTTCCTGGATTCTAATTTATGCCAGGTAAGATACGGCGGCGTAGCGTATCTCTGATACGCTGCGCCTGTCCAATTACAGTGAATCTGCCCCTAAAACTTTCACACAGACCAAATAATTTCCAAAAACTTTGGGTTATTTTTATCAAAGACATGTAGCAGTATAAATTGTGGCCAAAATTTATGAAGAAAAAATAAATAATTTGCGAAATTTTATCACAGAAACTAATAAAAAAATTTCAAAATTTCAAAATGTTCGGTCTTTTTTCGTAATAGCGCAAAAAATAAAAAATGCAGAGGTATCAAATACCACCAAAAGAAAGCTCTATTTGTGGGAAAAAAGGACTAAAAAATTATTTGGGTACAGTGTTGCATGACTGAGTAATTGTCATTCAAAGTGTAAGAGCGCTGAAAGCTGAAAATTAGTCTGGTCAGGAAGGGTGTTTAAGTGCCCAGTATGGAAGTGGTTAAAGAACGTTTTGAAATATTTAATGCACTGTAAAAAATAGCGTGCTGGGTCTACTCAAAAAATTGAGGCAACTATTTGCATCAGCTTTTTAAGTATTGTCAACTAAACCTATTTATGTCTGACTCATTAGACTTTTCGGCCCGGATCCACAAAGCAACCTCACCCAGATGGCGGGTCTAGCAGGCCTGTTCCCTCTTGAGATCTTGTGGGAGGAAATCAGACACCCCCCTAGTCTTCCTGCTAGCCTTCCTGGGGCCAGGAGAGGCTTCGGGCTGTCTAGAAGGGAGACCCTTGAGGGGGTAGGCCTGTTGGGGGAGACCCTGAGGGGCTTCCCCTGATAGAGGTGGACGTCTGACTGGTCCCGGCCAAAGGGGGGAGACTCCTCCAAGTACAGGACAACATTATGGTTCATATTGACCGTCTCCTCCTCAACCTCCTCCTGAGAAAGGTGTGGCCACTCCCCTCCACTGAGACTCACGGCTTCCCAGGGGTCAGACTCTGACTGATGTTTGGGGGATGGTGTGGAATGGTCACTGGCATCAGATGGCCCAGCTCCCTCCTGCACATCTGTGGGTGACACAAAACCATTCACATGTTGGGTGGAGCCACACACTTGTCCACTGTTCCCTTCCACCCCCCACACATGCTACACTCCAGATAGGAGATAAAACACACTTACCTGTCCTCAAGGCATCCTCAAGGAAACAAAGCCTCCAGTCCCTCCACTTGATGCCTGTGGAGACACTGGGCAACCACCTGCTCATCAGGAGTGAGCATCAGAGGAGTGGCTGGTCCCCCTCCAGTGCCCCTGGCATGAGCCCTCATGTTGGCCAGCTTACCTTGGACAAGGCGACGCAGGTCATTGATCTTTTTAAGGATATCATTGGAGGACCTGACCTCATGTCCCAGGGCATTGACCTCTGTTGCTATCTCCAGCAGGATCTCCGCCTTCCTGGCCTTAGTGGTGTTGCCACTCTCTGCACCATGGAGGTAGACATCATACCTCGACATGGCCCTGATTAACACATCCTTTTCCTGGTCAGAAAAGTTTAGCTTCCTCCTCTTCTTCCCAGAAGCTGGAGAAGACATGGCTCAAAAAAACAACCAGCAAAAGGTACCTTGCTTCAGGGGGGAAATCAAGCGGATGTACTTTTGCGCTCGACGGGCGCATGTCTGGGCGTATTTATGCCCTGGGCGTATCTCAGGTGTTGTGCCGGGCCTAGTTCTGAGCATGCGCAGAGGGGCGCGGGACACAGTCAGCGTCACGTCGCATGCGCCGTTCGTTCGACCCTTCATTTGCATGGGGTCACGGTTCATTTAAATGGAACATGCCCACTTCCTTCCTACTTAGAATTACGCCGGCTTACGCCTATGCATTTACGTTGCGCCGGCGCATCGTTGTAAGAAAATGCTCTGAGGATATGGTGCTTGCCTCTCTGAGTTGAGCCGGCGTAGCGGAAATGAGATGCGCTACGCCGGCCTATATATGCGCCGATGTACGTGGATCTGGCCCTTCATGATTTCAACTTAGTTGTTTTAAGTAAAGCCAACTAAATTTTTTCCAATTTATAGACCATAGTGTTTTAAGTTGGATACTACCTTACCTGTCTGGAACTATGGCCAGATTCACATAGATGAGCGGCGGCGTAACGTATCGTAGATACGTTACACCGCCGCAATTTTTCATCTCAAGTGCCTGATTCACCAGCACTTGTGATGACAACCTACGCCGGCAGCCTCTGGCGCAAGGCGGGCCCAATTCAAATGGGCATGTGCCATTTAAATTAGGCGCGCTCTCCGCGCCGGACCTACCGCGCATGCTCCGTTCCGAACTCCCGCCGTGCTTTGCGCGAAGTGACGTAATTTTTTCGAACGGCGACGCGCGTATCATAATTCCGTATTCCCCGGACGGCTTACGCAAACGACGTTATTTTTTAAAGTTCGACGCGGGAACGACGGCCATACTTTATACAGCAATACGATTTGCTGTGTAAAAGTGAAGGCAACCAAAAAAAACCGACTAACTTTGCGACGGAAACTAGACTAGCGGCGACGTAGCGAACGCGAAAAACCGTCGTGGATCGCCGTAACCTCCTAATTTGCATACCGGACGCTGTTACGACACAAACTCCCCCCAGCCGGCGGCCGCGTATTGCATCTTAAGATCCGACAGTGTAAAACAATTACACCTGTCGGATCTTATGGCTATCTATGCTAACTATTCTATGATCAGTCGCATAGATAGAACAACAGATACAATGGCGTAATCAGGAGATACGCTGTTGTATCTGCTCTGTGAATCTGGCCCTATATTTTTAAACAAAGCTAACTAAATTTTTCCAGTTTATACACCGTAGGTTTAAGAAAAGCCAACACATTTTTTCCAGTTTCTATAAAAGTTAGAGACACATACAGTTAACTTCTATATTGCAAGTAGGGATAACGTTTTATGTTCAGGTTGAACATGAGTTCGACTCGAAAATTGGCTGTTCGCCCATTCGCTAAATAGCGAACAATTGGGTGTTCGCGCAAATTCGAAAGCCATGGCAGCAGCCCTTAACAGTCTATGGGAGAAATAAAAAGTGCTAATTTTAAAGGTTAACATGCAAGTTATTGTCATAAAAAGTGTTTGGGACCTGGTCCTGCCCTAGGGGACATGTATCAATACAAATAAAAAGGTTTAAAAACTGCAGTTTTTTCGGGAGCAGTGAGTTTAATAATGCTTGAAGTGAAACAAAAAAAGTGAATATTCCTTTAAATTTCGTACTTGGGGGGTGTCTATAGTATGCCTGTAAAGTAGCGCATGTTTCCTGTGTTTAGAACTAAAGGAAAAAAGTAATTTAAAACTACTCGTGGCTATACAGATAAAAGTAATTGAAAAAAAACGGCATGGTTCCCCAACAGTCCATTACCAGGCCCTTTGAGTCTTGTATGAACATTAAGGGGTCCCCCCAAATTCCATATCAGGCTTTCAGGTCTGGTATGGGATTTTAAGGGGAACCCCGCACCAAAATAAAAACATGGCATGGGGTTCCCCCCAAAAATCCATACCAGACCCTTATCTGAACACGCAACCTGGCAGGGCCCGCTGAAAAGAGGGGCGGACGAGAGAGTGGGCCCCCCCTGAAACCGTACCAGGCCACATGCCCTTAACATGGGGGTTTCCCGTGATCATCAGAGGGGGCAGGATCACCCGTGACACCACGGGGAAACCACCGGAAACCCCCATTGCATCAGAGGGTGGCAGGGTCACCCTCCACGTCACGCATGCCCCGTCCTCGTTTTTTAACCAAGGACAGAAGGTGTTTTTTTCAGATTCTGCGTTTACAAGAGACTAAAAACTGTTTTTTTTTGCTAGAAAATTACTTAAAACTCCCAAAAATTATATATTTTTTTTCTAACACCCTAATAATAAAATGGCGTCATTGCAATACTTTTGTCACACCGGATTTGCGCAGCGTCTTACAAGCGCACTTTTTTTGGAAAAATTTCACTTAATTGAATAAAAAAATAGACAACATAAATTTGGCCCAATTTTGTTATATATTGTGAAAGATAATGTTTACGCCGAGTAAAATGATAGCCCAACATGTCACGCTCGTGGCATGGCGTCAACTTTTACCATAAAAATCTCGGATAGGCGACGGTTAATAAATTCTATAGGTTGCATTTTTTGAGCTACAGGAGTAGGTTTAGGGCTAAATTATTGGCTCTCAGCTCCTAACGATCGCGGCGATACCTCAGTTGTGTGGTTTTGAACACCGTTTCATATCCCATACTCGCGTAGCTTCGCTTCTTGCGCGCGAGCTCGTCAGGACGGGGCAATTTAAAATAATTTTTTTTTTGTTTTCTTATTTATTATTATTGATTTTATAATTTTTTACACTGAAATAAATAAAAAATTAAAAATTATCACTTTTATTCCTATTACAAGAATGTAAACATCCCTTGTAATAGAAAAAAGCATACAAGGTCCGCTTAGATATGAGATCTGGGTCAAAAAGACCTCATATCTCATATTTAGACTTAAATGCAAGGGGAAAAAAAAAGGAAAAGTTGTTCATTTAAATAAAATGACAACAAAAAAATTGTCTCTTTAAGACGTTGGGCGGGACTGACGTTTTGATGTCACTTCCGGCCCAGCAAAGCTATGAGGACGGGTGGGGCCATCTTGCCCTCACTCGAGTCCTCACTGAAGAGCCAGTAGCATCTGATCTCCTCCGCCGCTACCCACGGCGGAGGGGCGCGGAAGAGCGGCGGGAGGGGGGGGCCCCTCTCCCGCCACTGATAACGGCGATCTCGCGGCGAATCCGCCGCGGAGACCGCCGTTATCGTTTACACGCCCGCCCACAGAAGAGATGGATACCTTGGGTTGTGGCAGCAGCTGCTGCCGTTACAGAGATATCCATCTTTAAAAAGAGGACGTATTTATACAGTGGGGCGGGCGTTAAGTGGTTAAGAGCTGTCAGATGGGTTGCGTGTCATTCGGTGGGTGCTTCCTATGGAGGCTGTATTGATCGTGGCAGTGGGTCGTAGAAGGATTACAAGCGCTGGAATTAAAAAAAAAAATATTAAAGGACACGTGTGTGTGGTTTTTTTTACCTTTTTTGTCACTTTTTGAGGTGAAATGGTAGGGGTACGATGTACCCCGTTACCAATTCACATAGGGGAGGGCAGGATCTGGGGGTCCCCTTTGTTAAAGGGGCTTCCAGATTCCATTAAGCCCACCGCCGAAGACCCCCACAACCATTAGGCAAGGTTGTGGGTGTGAGGCCCGTGTTCCCATCAACATGGGGGACATCCTCCCATGTTGAGGCATGTGGCCTGGTACGGTTCAGGCCTATAATTCATTATAGCTGCAAGTAGTTTTTAAATTACTTTTTTTCTTTAGAAATGTCATTTTGTGCAGGGACTGTTATAAACACGGGAAACATGCGCTACTTTACAGGCATATTATAGACACCCCCAGGTACAAAATTTAAAGGAATATTTCACTTTATTGCTTAACTTTAAGCATATTAAAATCACTTCTCCCGAAAAACTTTTGTTTTGCATTGATACATGTCCCCTAGGCAGGACCCAGGTCCCCAAACTCTTTTATGGCAGTAACTTGCAGATTAAACTTTAAAATTAGCACTTTTCAAGTTCATGTCCCATAGACTTAACAGTGTTCAATTTTTTTTTTGCCTGTTCACATGTTCTGCTGCGAACCGAACCATCCCTAATTGCAAGTACTTATATAGCACTGTCAATATACGACGTGCTTAACATATACAATGTACGTTCTCATCAGTCCCGCCCTCAAGGAGCTTTCAATCTTAGATCATTAACACACATCCATACATACACATACTAGGTTCAATTTACACAGGAGTCAATTACCCTACCAGCATGTCTTTGAAGTGTGGGAGGAAACCTACGCAGGCACAGGTAGAACATACAAACGGCAGGCAGGTAGTGGTCGTGGTCAAGATTTGAAGCCAGCAAGCCTTTTGCTGCTAGATGAAAGCGCTAACCACTATACCACTGTTCTGTCCTATTACTTAGTTACGTATTTTACTTAGTTTTAAGGCCTCTTCCACACAGGTGGACTCCGTCGCTACATAGTCCCGCCTGCTCCCACCGGCTCAGCGGAGATCTCTCTGCTGTTCTCCGCTGAGCCGGCAGATGAAAATTCCCTCTCTGCTCACTGAGCGGGGAGGGGCTTGTGAAGTGCAGCTGTCTCCTATGGGGAGATCTGATGAAAACGGACAGTATGGCCAAAAAATATTTGTAGAAATCTGAAAAGGCTAATCCTCCCTCTTCACAAAGGCACATCAAGGTGCTTAATTTATACCTAGGATTGTTTCACCCCCATAAAAAAAAGATGTAAACAGCTGATTTAATCTTTTGAAAAAGGATACAGGGAGCCATTGGGAGAATGTCTAAATAAATACATACATTTAGGTATATTTTTTCATTTTTAAAAGATTAATGCGTTCCCAGTAGGGACAATGGTAAAGATTTCCATACTTTCAATTTAGACTCAGTATCTTCCAAAATTGGAGTCAGATTCAGAGACATAAATTCAGAAGACTGATTGGAAATTACCAGTCCTAGATATTTTTAAATTATCTACCCACTGCAGTGGAGTATCCTTCAAAGCCTTGCTACGAGCCTCCATATCTATTGGAAACAGCAATGACTTAGTCCAATTTACCTTCAGCCCTGTAATCATTGAAAATTAATCCAGTATATCTAAGGCCCCTTTGTAACGAGGGGCCAGTATCATTTACAAATAATAGAGGTTGTCTGCATACAGAGCTACCCTCTTCTCCAGCCAACCGATCCGCAATGCCTCTGCCACCAGCTCCATAGCAATTGCAAAAAGGACTGGAGATGGGCAGCCCTGGTGAGTTCCCCTTAAATAGTGAAAAGGAGGCCGACAACCCTCCTCCCATCTTTACTGCAGCTATGGGATTCCTATATAAGACCTGTAACCATTTTATAAATACCGTTGGAAAACCCATTCTGCGGAGTACTTCCCACAGAAAGGGCCACTTCCAAAGTATCAAAAGCAGTCTCAATATCCAAGGAGGCAATGACCCTAGATCCCATATTAAGATGTGCTGCATAAATATTAGTATATAATCTCCTCAAATTCACATCAATAGCTATGCCTGGCATAAAACCCGTCTGATCTGAATCAATGATATTAGACATCAACAGTTGTAATCGTTGGGAAATTTACTTAGTCAAAATATTGAAATCTACATTCAAGAGAGCAATAGGCCTATATGAAGCACAGGAGGATGGGTCTTTTGGATGCTTATAAATTAAGACTATATGAGTTTGACTCATTGAGTCCGGCATTGCTCCCTCCTTCAGACAATCAGAATAAAGAGAGGCCAGTACAGGAGCTAAAAGCTCTCCATGAGCCCTGTAAAATTAAATAGGAAGACCATCCGGTCCTGGTGACTTCCCCAATGTAAAGGAGCCAATGACAGAAAGGACTTCCTCCGATGTTAAAGGACGTACTAGCATCTCCCTCTCATTATCTGTTAGCCATGCCAATGAGACTGAATCCAGCAACTCTGCTAACTCAGTCAGCTGAAAATTAGAAGGCAACTGAGATGTATATACTATCTAGTGTGAGCAGAATATGCCATATCGATTTCTGCGATATATCTCGAATATAATTCGAATATTCGAGGATATATTCGCTAAATTCGGCATATTCGTGATATTTTATCGAAAGTAAATAATTGCGATTTTTCGCTATTGCGAATGCGAAAATAATTGCGATTTTTTGATAACTGCGGTAGGAGGGCATCCTCTGATTGCTCAGAATATTCGTGGATATTTTTTTATCGAAATATCGCAACATGCGAATGCGATATTTTATTGCGCAATTTCGAGAAATGCTGGAGGAGCGCTCTGATTGGCTCAGAATATCGTGATATTTTATCGAAATATCGCAACATGCGAATGCGATATTTATTGCGCAATTTCGACAAATGCTGTAGGAGCACTCTGATTGGCTCAGAATATTCGTGATATTTTACAATACAAAATAATTGCGAATATTCGGCAAATGCGGAAGGAGCACTCTGATTGGCTCAGAATATTCTTGATATTTACAATACAAAATAATTGCGAATATTCGGCAAATGCAGAAGGAGCACTCTGATTGGCTCAGAATATTCTTGATATTTTACAATACAAAATAATTGCGAATATTCGGCAAATGCGGAAGGAGCACTCTGATTGGCTCAGAATATTCGTGATATTTTACAATAGAAAATAAAAAGTGTTTTGCATTGGTGGTGATTCTTTACTCTATCCATCTGTCACAGCCATTTGTCAATCAAACACCTTGAAGATTGAACACGTTCATGCTGCATTGCTTTGGACTTTTTTTCACTTCACATATCAGACATTTTTATGAAAGATTATTTTTCTATTATTGGGACTATATTTCTTATATATTTGTTTCACTGTGTATTTCACAAGTTATTTGCGCTTGCTTATTTTATAATTTGCCCACAGTCTTGTCACTAGACATATTTTTTATTCTTGTAGAGCGACTCCATTTTTCTGTCTTGTATTAATTTATGTTGTATAACATTTTTGAGTTTGCTGCTGTATTCTCCCCTTTTTAAGGTATGCGCAATTTTTTCCTTCTTACAAAAAATAATAATATCAAACATACAAATATTCATAACATACACATACACAAAGCCCCCCCCTTTTGCATCAGAGACAATCAGAGTTCTCCTACCACAGGTTATCGAAAATTCGCAATCATTTTCGGCATTCGCAATAGCGAAAAATCGCAATTTTTTTTTTTTCAATTTGGCAACATAAAAGGATCGCCTCAGCTTAGCTACTCGGCCCAGGGTCCCTAATCATACCAGCAATGCTTTTAGACGCGATAGGATGTGATCTGTTTTTAAAAATCAAATTGAAAAAATGCGAATATTCGGAATTGCGAATATTCACCGCGAAATTCGAAATATAGCGCGATTCTTCCGAATATGCTATATTCGAGTCGAATATTCGCAATGCGAATATTCGTGAGCAACACTAATAATATCTGATATAATTGCCGAAACGTCTCTCAAATTTAGGCTGTGTGCATACCATATCTCCAGAAGGGGTATGTATTTCCAAACTCGGGATACTAGGTTGTTCGTGTTTAGCCATCATGGCCAAAAAACAACCTGTACGGTCCCCCTTCTCAAAGAGATTTCTGTTTATTTTTATATAAGTCTATCCTTGTGGCCTCAGCCATATGCAAATATAATGCCTGTTTGCTATATAGTAAGGCAATAAAATTAGATTCTGAGGGAACCGCAGTATATTGGGCTGTTTGTTTTCTCTATTATACCTTTTAGCGCGTAATTTTTTGCTCATTGGGACTTATTGACCGCTTTAATAGTGGATTTATATTTGTTCTATTGCATAGGCCTAAAACGCATTCCATAATATTGCCGAAGTAGATGATCCTGTATTAACTCTAAGGCCGGGTACTAACGACCAAACATGTTCGCTGGAAACTGTCCGACGGGCAGTTTTCCGGCGTACGAAGGCTGTTTTGTCGTTTGGCCCGCTGGCTTGTACACACCAGCGGACCATATTTCCCGGCGGACCAGAACGCGTGCACGTAAACCACGTACGACGTCACTATAAAGGGAAAGGCCAAAGTCAATGGCGACGCCCTCTGTTCCGCTTTTGCTAGTTACGGCTTTGCTCGTGTTAGTGAAGGTTTGGTTTCAGCTGATTCGCGCTTCTCGGTCTCCGTGCTTTACCAGGTAGTATTTTCGGGTTCAGTGCGTGTGCTTGTGGGTTCGTAGTTGGCATTCGGGTACAGGCGTGCAGTTTGTTCTGCTTTGCAGTTTCGTACAGTGCGCTCGTATCTGTTTGTCGCGCGTTCTTTGCAGGTACCGCTGGATTTGATTGTGCTTTCTGTTGGAGTGTGTTCTTGACTGACCAGCTGGCCGGTTTGAAGCCACGATGGAGCAGCAGCGTCAATTTTCACAAGTTGGTGCTGTTTATGGGATGGCTGCTGGATATGTTCATCATTCCAGTACTTTGGCCAGGAACAGGGGGAGGAGGCGTTCCTGGACCAAGAATTGGTTGCGCCAGCGTGACCAGTTCTCTCATATGCCTCTGCTTAGGGAAATCCAGGAGAATAATCCTAATGACTATAGGAACTTTCTCCGCATGACGGACCCCGTATTCAACCGTCTGCTGGATCTTCTGTCCCCCTATATCACGAGGCAGGACACTGTGATGCGCCAAGCCATCACGGCCGAGCAGAGGCTTATTGCCACGTTGCGGTACCTGGCGACTGGGAGTTGCCTGCAGGACCTCAAGTTCTCGACAGGCATCTCTCCGCAGGTGCTTGGGGTCATCATACCGGACACGTGTTCTGCCATCATCAGAGTTCTGCAGGAGAAGTATATTAAGGTAAGTTACCTCATTTTACCCTCACAATCTGGCTTTAATAATGTGGGCAACTAACTTTTTCTTTTATTTCCCAGATATGCTGTGTGTTTAACTAACGTTCCATTTTCTCCCTATGCATGTTGATATAAGCTTTCCATGTTCTTTTTCTTGGCCTACCTGCATATTTGTACCTTACCCAATATTAACCTGTCCAGCATGCTATCCTAGGGCCAACCCCCACCTTGCCTATTTGTAGCTAATATTTTTGATTTTTAAACAGTTTAAACACCTCCCACCCCCCCTTAAAAGTGTTTTTGTCCCCATCAGAGGGCTGTGGAGTCTCTTATTAATTAAGTGGGCCTATATATTTGTGCCCCGAAATTCTCCCTTCACAATTTGAAAATGCTATTTTAAAACTGTGAAGTTGCACAAGGATGCTTGTAGGATTATGTTTGCAATGTTTATGTGCCAAAGTACTAAATCTCTTTTTTTGTTTGTCCCCACAGCTACCCTCCACACCACAGGAATGGCAGTCTGTGGCTTCCCAATTTGCCCAGCGGTGTGATTTTCCTAACTGCGGTGGAGCAATAGATGGGAAACACGTCCGCATAGTGCCCCCACCCCACTCGGGGTCCTACTATTATAACTACAAGGGTTATCATAGTATTGTGTTGATGGCGGTGGTGTCGGCACAGTATGAGTTTATATATGTGGATGTGGGGAAGAATGGCCGGCTGTCAGATGGGGGAGTATTCGCGCGGACAGAATTCTACAGTCGTCTCCAAGCTGGTGGTCTGGCACTGCCACCAGATGAAGATAATGTTGAAGGACTTCCGTTTGTGTTTCTAGCGGACAAAGCTTTCGGGCTTGGACCTAACCTCATGCGGCCTTTTCCCCAGAGGACCCTCACCTCAGAGAGGAGGGTGTTCAATTATCGGTTGGCCAGGGCTCGGAGGGTAGTCGAGAATGCCTTTGGGATACTCACCAACTGGTTCCGCCTGTTCCTGACAGCGATACACTTGGCGGAATATAAATTGAACACCATTGTATTTGCCTGCTGCATTTTGCACAATTTTCTACGCAGGCACTCCCAGTCGTACCTACCCCCCATGGGCTCTGAGGCAGGACTACCCTCAGATAACATTCTTGGGCTGGACACTGGTCGCGCTGGCTTGGCCCCCCTATCTGCTCGTGAGGTACGCGACAAATATGTTAGTACTTCATGGGCCGGGGGGGCCATTGCTATGCCAGATCATATTTCTTTCTTATTCGGCCCCCCAAAAGAAAGAAATATTCACAGAACTAATAAATAATTTGACCATTGGACTTTATACAGTTGTTTGTCATTATTGCTTTTTCTTCCTGCTTCTCAAACTAACTAGTGCTCTTCTAGTGCCAATTTAAGTTAGGCAGATTTAGTAAATAACCACAATTGCACATTATTCCTCATCTACAAACTGGGTATTGAGTCGAGAAATACGAAGCCACTCATTTTTCAGCTTTTGATGTCACCATTTTTATTTTAGGCTTTTTCCCTTACTCCACAAAAAAGGATGCATTTTTTGAGTCAAACATGTTTTTAGAATTTGGAGTCAACAAGATTTTTTTTTTCCACATTTTTTAAATTAATTTTTTACAGTGATTAGCAAGAATACTGATAGAAAACACAATTCAGATATATTTTTGGCAAATATAGAGAATCATTTTCTGGCTTGTCTATATATATATATAAACACTTCAAAATGTTACAAATCCTTATTTTTAGCATCAAAATAATCTTTAGATATTGTTTCGTTTTGTGTGGTTTTCTGTAAACAAGATTTAGTATTTTGATCAGATTTTTTTGGTGTTTTTCAAAAAACATTTTTGAAAATATATTTTATTTTTTTGGTTTTGTTTTGGTAAAACAGATTTTTTCCTCTATTTTTTTTTTGTTGTGTTTTCAGAAAATAAGTTTTTTTTTTATTATTATTTATTTATTTTTAGATTTAAAAAAAAAAAAAGTTTGATATTTATATTTTAGAAAATATATCTATTACATTTTTTATTTTTTGTCCTTATTTTTTTTGTCATCTATTAATATATCTTTTTTTTTCTAGGATTTATTTTCCTTTTTTGGTTTTGTTGATTTCTTAACATTTTTTGAGATCTGAAACTGTAAACATTACAGACCAATAAACAAGATTCACCACCAAAAAAAAATCTCTTTTCAAAACAGCAGTCAGTCATGGTGTGCTTTCATCACTGGAACATGCCAAAATGACATTTCGAAACATTCTGCTCCATGACGACCATCCTTTCCGCATATTGTCCATCTCCGTGCTGCACTCCATTACCTGCTGTACTATTATTAAGCACTTGCACATGAAAAATGTGCTACACCATCTTCATCCCTAAAAACAAACAAATTGGCATTAAAAATATGTTAAAGAGTTCCGGCCTATCTGCATATGTTTTGCCCTATTAAAGGTTGGGGTGGACACTGACCTGATGGGCCTTGCTAATTTCAACATCCACAATTTCGCCAGCTTCTATCACTCCTCCTTCTTCCACACCACTTCAGCCTCATCATCCACGATTCCTCCTTCTTCCACCACCTCCCCCTCAATCTTCCACGACTCCTCCTTCTTCTTCCAGAACTCCTTCTTTATCCATCAATACCCCTTCAAAATCGCTCAATTCTGCTTCGTCAAGTTCCCTTCATCTTCCCTGAATTCTAAATCCAAAATTAAGTCTTCCTCCTCTCTTCCTTCCTCCTGTCTTCCTTCCACATCCTCCTCTCTTACTTCCACATCCTCCTCCTCCTCCACATGCGGAGGGTGGGTGATTTTGGGGGTGTCTGGCCCTCTCTGCCTCCTCCAATTGCTGGGCGTCTTCTTTCCCTATAAGAAATAAGAAAAAACAAAAGGTATACTCATCAGCACACAGGATATTGTAGAGGCAGAACTCGCACACATTGCCTTAGAAGAGGCATTTTTATTTTGTTTATTTTCTTCTTTCAGCAAACCTACATTTTTGGTGGAGTTCTAGCCAAGCTCTGATCCTGCCCCTTTTTTGCTAAGAAGTGACACACCATGAATGTCCCCCCCCAAAACTGTTAATTCTCGGAGACCCTACTAAAACTTCTGCTTTTATTGTGGAGACACAGGTGCTCTGCATTTCCAGATGGGAAAACATCTGCTTTATTAGGCACTGTTGAGAATGAATCTTGTTTGGCTGTCACATTCACTCAATTTAATTTCTCGATTTTAGCTTTTCAAACAATGTTTGCAAACAAAGTTTGGGGCCAGTCAGCCATGTCCAGGTGTGTTGTTCTGGACTAACCTCGCATATCTGCGAAACGATGTCATATTACAACGGTTTACTATTTCACGATATTTGTTAAAGGTAGGTATTTAACATAAACACAATACAGTATCTACACGTGTTCAAAAGTAACAAGCAGGCCAAGGAGGCAGATGTTCAAAATCTACATGTCAACACATTCTTGCAGACATCCCCCCCCCCCCAAAAAAAAATCAGGACTTACTTTTTCCGCAGAATTTTGAGAATCTTCTTCATGTGATGTGGCTCCCGCAATTTCAAGTCGGACCAACGCTTCTTGAGTTGCTCTTTGGACCTGGTGACACCAAACATCTTCCTCATTTCTCCTCGCCACCTTGTCCATAATGTGTGACTTTCTGCGGTTAGGGGTCTTGGTAGGGCCCAAAATTCACCATCATAGTCCTTCCTCCGCATGATGTAAACTAACTCCACCATTTCGTCGAAAGCCAATTAGTGGCTTTATATCTTTTTGGCCTGGATCGGGTCGGTCCTGCCTCTGTCCCCTTCACTTACGCCATGAGAGCTCCGTGCCCGCTCGTGTGACATGGCCATCTTTCCTTCCCACAGAGATTAGGGCGTGGGAAACGAGGAAATGTCCCGTCATGGGCGGAGATGAGGGCGGGGGGATTCATGCATATGCGGAGTGTCGAGAATGCAAACAACGTGTTTACGTAGGTTACGCAGAGAATATTCGCGCGATTCCAGAGAACCTATACAGTTAACGCCATATTTCCATTTCACATTGATTAGGGGCATGGCAAAGGTGACGAAGGCGCGTTTCAATACATACGCGGAGTGTATAAAAGGCGCACGCCGTGATTACGTAGGTTACGCGGTCAATTATTCGACGTTACAAACCGAGCAATTTGAGAGAGGAAGGTAAGAAATTTAAACATGGGATCAGCAGAGGCATAGAAAATGGAGAGCCATGGATGGGGGTTTGGTCTTTGGTTGCACCCTTTTATTAAGCTATTATGTCTCTTGATACCACAATGGGATTTTGGGAGCCAAATGCTTTTGTAGACATCACAAAATATAGATGGGGAAAAATGCTCTACCTCATACAATTTATGTAGGTGTATTCAGATCAGGCCAAGTATTGTTCTTGTTGGTTGGACAGAGGACATTAGGAAGGTGTCTTTCATGTAATCAATGCTGAGGGCAGATATCTACACATGAAATAGTGCCTTGATGAATCGCCCATTTGTATAATTGGGGTATGTTCTAGATTCCACTTATTTACTGCAATGGAACCAAAGGGCTGCATTGTATCAAAACAATGTTAGGTACAACCAATGGGCAGAGCTGGCCAGCATTTTTGAAACAAGAGACACTGGGCCAGATTCACAAAAGAGATACGACGGTGTATCTCAGATACACCATCGTATCTCGGATTTTTACTAGTCCTATCTATGCACCTGATTCATAGAATCAGATACGCATAGATAGGGCTGAGATCCGACAGTGTCACACTGTTTACACTGTCGGATCTTTTTTTTGATTTAAAAAATGGCGCCTGGGGGGGGGGAGTTCCCCGCTGATTTACACTGAATAATTGTAAATCAGCGAGATACGCGAAATTCACGAACGTACGGCACCCGACGCAGTGTTCTTACGTCGTTCCGTAGCGGCGGGTAACCCGGTCGTATACTTACCCATGCTAAAAGCAGGGGTAAGTATTGTTAAGTATGGCCGTCGTTCCCGCGTCGATTTTGAAATTTCCTACGTCGTTTGCGTACGCCGATTCACGAACACGCGCGTCGCAAGTCCCGCTCACGTCGCAACCACTGACGTCCTATTGACGTCAGTGGGAGCAATGCACGCCGGGAAATTCCCCGACGACGCATGCGTATTTAATCGGCGCGGAGCGCGGCCTGATTTAATATGACACTCCCCTAGCCGCGGAATTTTGAATTCCGCTGGGGAGTTAGGATCCGCCGTCGCCAAGTTTGGAGGTAAGTGTTTTGTGAATTTACACTTTCCTCACAAACTTGCGAGGGCGGATCTTAAAACACATAGGTTACACGGATCTAAAGAGCCGCTAACCTTTATGTATCTGGCCCTGTGTTTTGTATTTCTATATAGGTCACTACATTTTGTGCCACATATTCTATCAATTCAACGCTGAGCCTTTTTTAAATCGGTTTTTGGTTTCTTTTTCTTTTGGTAATCTAGACTAAAATTAGCCACAAAAATTCTTTGAATGGATCTACTGCAGACCCAAGAGATTATCCAGCACTTGCTGGATAAATTCAGAGAAATGCCTATCCTGTGGGATTCCGAACAGCCCACCTTACCACAATAAGGACCTACGAGCGGCAGCACTTGAGCAGCTAGCAGCCTACATGAGTAACATGGGTGCCAGAATGCAGTGCCAACATGGTGAAGGATAAAACTTGCCACCTCAAGGGGCACATATAGGAGAGCGTACAAAGCTCACCAAAAGCAGCAAAGATCTGGAGGCAGCAGCAAGACCAACAAAGGAACCCAAGCTATGGTATTTTAACCAAATGTCGTTTTTGCGGATCAACTGGAGGGCAGGGCCATCAGTGTCAAGTCTGCCTCCCAGCCTTCCTCCACGCTACCTTCCAGCGGGACTTCCCCCAGATCACCACAGCCCTGCAGAGTCGGATGAAGAGGGCCCTGGCTGACAGAGAGGCAGATCTGCGCCTCTACGATGATGAGGTATAGTAGTTTCCTAAATATTTCTGGACTAATAATAATTATTGTTGGATTATTGACTTGATATTGTAAAATAAAAGACAAGCTGGGAAAAAAAAAACACAAGTCGTGGGCAAACAAATAGGTGTCAGGGATGACAACTGCAGGGGTCAGAGGGAGAGTCAGTTTAAGTTTACATTTGCCCCAAAAAAGTAGATTCAAGCATGAAAATGTGAGGTGATTGATTTAAAAATATATTAAAACATGTCCCTTTTTTTTACACAGGAAGAAGAGACCAGCCAGGAGGTGGCAGATCCTCTCCTCACTGTCAGCCAGGCCGAAGGGGTCAGTGGGCAGCCAGGAGGAGGCCGGGCCCAGTGGCGTTCAGCAGCTCCCCAGGACAACCACCACCAGCCAGGCTCCTCCCCTCCAGATGAGGGCCACCAGGCCGGAAAGAGGAAATTGGGGGCCAGTGGAGGAAGCCAGCCTCAACATGATACAGGAGGCCGGTGCCATATGAGGGCCCCCCTCAACCCCACAGAGGCCTACAGTGCCTCCCTGGGCCTTGATCTCAACAAAGGGACGGGAGGAGCAGAAGCAACTGGCAAAGGGCGTGATCAACCAGGCCCTTTGGTGGATGGAGAGGGAGCTGCTGACCACAGACACTGGGCTATGTGACCCGGCCCGGCTTGCTGAACACCATCCTCCTGCTGCCACATCATCCCCACCTGCAAGGGGCCAGGGAAGATCCGCTGGAAGGAAGCCTGGAGGGAAGGCTGTAAGGAAGAGGAGACGGTGATTCCCTGCCTTCCATTTGATCCCCCACAAAAGACATCTTGTTTGGACTACCACAGCTTGGGTTCCTTTGGTTATGTGCTGCTGCTTCAGATTTTTGTTTGTGTGCCTCCTGAGGTTTGCTAGTTTATCCTTCACCATGTTTGAAATGCAAGTCTGCATGTATTTTGCTAGCTGTTCAAGTGCTGCCGTTCTGTTTTATTTACTTTTTCACATTTGCCAAAATAAATGGCTTTTTGTTTAATTTAAAAACGTGCCTATTGTTTGTTATACTGTGGGGATTATTTTAGGCATCAAACATTCAAAACAAATACAATGTTTCATTTAAAAATTACACAAAGTCCTTTGGGGGGGGGGGGGGGCATTTGGTGTGCCAACATGGTAGACAATTGAAACAACCTTCAAAAATTCAAAAAATATAAATAAAAAAATTACGTACCACAAAATAAAAAATGGTGACATAACTATAAACACAGAAAAAAAGTGGCTAAGATGAACATTAAAGAAAACCTAAAATAAGATATACATGTGGAGGACCCAAAAAAATATGCTACGTCTGGCCTAGAAAAGATTTAAAAAATATTACTACATCCCAAGCAACAAATGTCACTTTTCAGTATGGGACAACTCAGTTGAAATAGCATCAGCAAGATAACGGGTTTATTCTAGCAAGAGAACAATGAATAAAACGACGCCATCAACTGTTGTTTATTGCGGCGTTTTATTCATTGTTCTATTGCTAGAATTAATCTTTCTATTGACGAATGTGCCATATCCCAAACAAACGTGAGTTTTACCTGAACGAGCGCTCCCATGGCCTCCTTTAGTCTGAGCATGCGCGGGGTTTTTGTACGTTGCTTTTGTGTACTAACCACCGAACATGTCCGAGCGGACAGGATTTCAGCGGACGGTTTTAAAACAAGTTTGGAAATAAATGTCTGCTGAAAAATGGCCCGGCGGGCAAATGTACGCTGAAATTCTGTACGCTCGTACCTACACACGACCGAACATGTCTGCTGAAAATGGTCCGCGGACCAGTTTCAGCAGACATGTTTGGTCGTGTGTACGGGGCCTCATAGAAGGGGCGGGATTTTATTAACTATATCTGAGTGTAAGCATGGTTGGACAACCCACTCTGCAAATATTTAGCTACTATATCTGCTAATGTCATTGACAAAAGCTAAGTCTATATGTGAGGAGGTCTTATAAGAGGTTGAGAAACACTAAGGCCCCGTACACACGAGAGGATCGATCCGCTGAAATTGATCCGCGGATCGGTTTCAGCGGATAGATCCGCTGGTGTGTATGATCCAGCGGATATTTATCCGCGGATATATTTCGGGCCGACCGATTTCCAGCGGATAAAAATTTCTTAGCATGCTAAGAAATCTATCCGCTGGAATCGGCTCCAGCGGATCGATCCGGTGGTCTGTACAGACTCACCGGATCGATCCGTCCGAACCCATCCCTCGCATGTGTCGCAATGATTCGACGCATGCGTGGAATTCCTTATATGACAGCGTTGCGCACGTCGCCGCGTCATCATCGCGGCGACGGCGCGACACGTCATCGCGATGGGAATTCGCCGCGGATTTCGATCCGATGGTGTGTACACTCCATCGGATCAAAATCCTCAGAGGATTTATCCGCGGAAACGGTCTGGAGGACCGTATCCGCGGATAAATCCTCTCGTGTGTACTAGGCATTATATGATCTAATTAGTGGATTTTTCCATCGCCAAACTTCTACCAAATCTACCATCTGGGCCCAATTAAGGAGCTCTGCAGAGAATTTTTTTAAGAGAGTTGGTCTATCCATAACAGGATCAAGTATAGCATTAAAGTCACCCATTAGCAATAGCTTAGCTGGACCGTAGAAATAAATGTTTTCCACAAAAGGAGGTGGTATATACACACTAACAATTATATATCTCTGGCCCCATAACAGAAACACAACCAGAACATATTTGCCCTGGGGGGCAGAGAATACATCTTTCACCGTGCAGGATAAAGATCTACTAATCAATATTGAAACCCCTCTAGAAAATGTGGAATATGTAGCGTGGTAAGCCTTCTGTACCCATGGCTTCTTAAGGGTCAAAAGCTTACTCCCTGGTTTCGTGATACCATCTAAATCAGTGGTTCTCAACCTGGGGGTCGGGACCCCCTTGGGGGTCGAATTACAATTTGCCAGGGGTCACCAAATCCTGGGCTGTTCCTGAAGCCGGCACCTCTCTCCCAGCCTTTTTGCGCGCCCATTCAGTTCACGGCATGGCTGGGGGACAGAGACTAGAGGTCAGCTGACTGGTGAGAAATGTGAAGTGGGAGGGGCTGGAGGAGACCCTATCTTCTGATTTTGGTAGAGGTGTCACTGCTACTAGACACCACAAAGTCAGAGACACAGTGAGTAACACTAACTGTGAATATAGTCCCCATTAAAAGTCCCCACTACAGTTCTCACATCAGCAGATGACCTGGATCAAGAGCACCTAAGTTGGCTGATCAGAACTCCCCCCAGCAAATTACTTATTAGGGGCGCAAATTACTTGTCTTGCCTTGGGTGCCGACAACCCATGCTACGAAAATGATTTTACTGTTAGGGGTCCCCACAACTTGGGAAATTTTATCAAGGGGTCACGGCACTTGAAAGGTTGAGAACCACTGATCTAAATGGAGAAAAAAAGCAATACTTTACTAATAATTGATATTGCATTTATATATCTGAGTAAATACATTTAAAAAAAATACAATAATAAAGATGAGATAATGGGCAAATCTACTTTGCACTACAAGTTCACTGCAAGTGCACTTGAAAATGCAGTCGCTGTAAATCTGAGGGGTAGATCTGAAATGAGGGGAAGCTCTGCAGATTTTATCACCCAATCATGTGCAAGCTAAAATGCTGTTTTTTATTTTCCTTGCATGTCCCCCTCGGATCTTCAGCGACTGCACTTCCAAGTGCACTTGTAGTGCAAAGGGGATTTGCCTTTTGTAAACAACCCCCAATGTGTATAAACATTTAACAAAAACCCAACCCACCCTACCTTTCTCCAGCGCCACCCCCCCCCCCCCAAAAAAAAAAAAAACAGGCGTGGAGAAGGTCTTATCCCGAAATCTATCAAAAAATAGGCAACTATACTCTAATTGTCCTATAAAGGGGAAAATAAGAAAAAAAATATATATATAAGGAAGGGAGGGGAGGTGAAGGAGGGCGGCAAGGGGGACAGGGAGGGGCAGATAAAGGTGCCTTGACAAAAACAGTCTACTCTCATCGCGCCAGATCTATACTCCGAGACAGGAGGGGCAGACTGTAGTTAATTCTGGGGGGGGGTATCTAGGAGTTGTCTATGAGGTGCTGACTGGAGCTCCTAATCAAGGATTATTACTAAATTGCTTATCTTCCATCTAGCCAAGTGGAAGCAGCAGCCGAGGTATCAAAAAAGAGTGTATGTCCGTCATCTATAATGCGCAATCTGCTTGGAAACAGTAGACTGAACTGTTTACTCTTTTCTCGTAGTATCTTACAAATCTCTGTATAGGACTTTGGGTGTTGCTGAATTTCTTGAGAATAATCCAGAAAAAATAATAATTTGGTATTTTTATAGGGTATATCTAGTTTGGCTCTGGCAGCTGCCAAACCTTATTTCTATCTCTTGAATTCAGTAATCGTAGCAGAAAGGTCCTAGGGGGAGCACCAGGTTTAGGTGGTATTGATGGAACCCTATGTGCCCGCTCCACCACAAAGGTGGGTGGCTCACTACCTAGGCCCAGAACAGAGATGACTAATTGCTCAACAAATTCAATTTATTTAGTCCCTTACACCCTTTCGGGTAGACCCAGGATGCAAATATTATTCCATCTTAGTCTTTCCAGTATCATCCTTTTCCTGCAACCGTCTGATCTGTAGCTGTAGAGCCCGTATTTCCTTGAAATCTGATTGCGTAGAGTCTTCCAGTGTAGAGACATCTGCGGCTATGAGATCCATTTGTCCTTTAAGAGTCTCTTTACATTCCATATTAGCTGCTAAAATAACTGTGGCAGAGTAAGAATCCCCCAAGGAAGTAGCTAATGCATCGCTAGGTAGTTGAGAAATAGCAGTCATTATTGCTTTTGCTGTCTTTACTTTCTATATAGGGATAGTACAGCTGCAGAGATTGTATCTGGCTTACTTAATGTATCTAGCTTTCTTGATGTCACTAACTTGCCTGATGTTGCTAAGCCAGTCTGTGGCTGAGACATCTTTCTCCAGCCACAGAGAACCCTATTTATTGTACACAGTATATTGTTGCAGTGTGCATAATATAGAAGATACAAATGTCAGCTTTGTGTCCCTATTTTACTCCCCCTTAAAACTTCAGCTGGATATGCATAAATGCACAGATGGAAATACAAACAAAATTGTCGCTCCACCACACCAGACATCAAGCATTAATCAACAGTGGCAGTCAATAGTGGTCGAGCACAGGCCCATCCACAGTTAACAATTAAATTGCAGCCTACAGATTGGATTATATTTAGATTTCTGTCAGCAGATGGTTTGGCTCAGCAAACACATAGAATTGACTAAACTCTGGCAGAGTCAAAGTCTAGGGGGGTCCTAGGAACAGAGAACATCAGTTGATGAAAATAGTGGTGGTGGTAATAGTAATGGTAGTAATAGTAGTAATTAATTTGATAGTAGTAGTTAATTCAAGTTCATCAGACCATTCTCATCAGTTTAATCGATCGTGTGTACGCGGCATAACACTGCACGGGGAGGGGGGGGCACATTCAAGCAGAATGCAATACAGTACAAAGAAGCGTGCTGTCCCACAGCGTCTCACCACACTGGCGGTGCAATCCCCTTACCCCTCCTCAATCCACCACAGTCCTCCTCTTTCAGCCCTTTCAGCAACTTTTCAGCTCCTCTTTCAGCTCACCTTCCTGTCTCCTCAACGCCAGAGATCTACCCTTCTCTATCATTCTCAGTCCCCGATCAAAACAGAACAGAATGAGGCTTCAGGAGAACCGACCGCTGGACCGTCCTCCGTATTCCAATATGCACAGGCCAGTCAGCCAGCAGTCAGCCAGCAGTCAGCCGACTGCAGCAAAATCCAGGGTTCAATGAGCAGTAATAGGTAAGCAGTAGATAGGAAGTTAAGTTTGTGTTTGTGTTCATATTACAGCTGTGACTAGCACAGACTGCGGCAGACGAGGGAGATCGGAAGCAGGGGGGTGGAGTGGGTGGCATATACAGTTAGGTTAGTAAGGGTACAATGTCTGACAGTGTCTCTCCATGCTAACGCCACAATCTCCTGATCCCGCCTCAATCCACAATCCTCCCCCCCTTTCACCTTCCTCTCTTCTCCACACCAGGATTTTGTCAGGAATCTGTCATCCGTCCAACCATCCTACTCCTCAGACAGAGCAACCGAGCAGATGAGCAGCCATTAGCTATCCCCGGCAACAAACAGGCATCACAGGAGTAGATGAAGATAGCAGGAGCTCCTCACTGCACTCAGACCCTCACCTCATCTGGTCACGCCCCCCTCACAAAGAATCTCCAGTTAGGAGAGCTGGGCCAGTTAGGAGAGTGTAGAGATGTGAGGAAGATTTGGGGGGTTGTAATTGGAGTTGCACACTGTGCAATAAACACTGCACTCTGTACACAGTGCACCCCTGAACTCTGCACTCTGTATGTAAAGCACTCCTAAACCCTGTACTCTGTACATAGCACACCCCTGAACCCTGCACACTCTCTGCATATGGTAACCCTGAAGTAGGCACTCTGTTCATAGGGCACCCCTGGAAGTGCACGCTATACATAGCACACCCTTGAACTCTGCACTGTGTACATAGCATACTCCTCAACTCTGCAATCTGTGCACAGGGCAACCCTGAACCTTGCACTCTGATGTAGCACACTCCTGAACCTTGCACTCTGTATGTAGAGCATATCTTAACCCTTCACTCTGTACATAGCACACCCCAGATACAACCGACCCTCTGAGAGCAACCATGCTGCTGATGTGGCCTGCACTGAAATTGAGTTTAACACCCCTTCCCTACATGACACTCATTTAAGGGTTGATAATATGTGTAGGGACAAATGATTAGCTTTGGAAACCACAGGGTTGATTTTTTAAAGGCAGCAAGGGAAATATTACCAGAGCTTAGTAAATGAGAGGAATCTCTGCTGACTTCCATTACTCAAACATGTGCAAAGTAATTTTTTTATTTTCCTTGCACATTATTGCATGTTCTTTTCAAAGTGAAATGTCGCCACAGTCAATAAGCTCTGGGAAAGATTCTCTTACAAAATGCAATCTCCCTTCAAAAGGGAACAGCCTATTTGCCTTTGTAAATCAATCCCCTTTTGTCTGGATCCATTGCCAATCATTTGTCTCTAACCACAGGTAACCTGCTCAATGTGCAGATATTTGTGAACACCGACAGACAGCCATGGCTCTTGTCAGTCTGTCATTGCTGTGCAGGCTGTATGGTCACAGCTGTTCACATATGCCTGGGATTTGAGTCAAAGAAATACATTGTCCGCTGCCCTAATCACAGGTGTGAATAAGTCTTAGCCCTGGTTCACATTGCAGCAATATAGCATGTGATTTGACATGTCAAATCACATGCCCAATCGGCATCTATTGCTGGCAATGACACCGTCCAAATCTGTGTGACGCTGCATTTGCAGCGCCGCACTGATTCCCAAAAGTAGATTCTGTACTACTTTGTATACTTGGTCAAGTTTTGTATACTTGGATTTGTATACTTCGGGGTGCGATTTCAATAGACATGTGCAGAAACATGTGCAGAAACCCGCAGTTGGGACTGACATGTCACCCCCGAAGTCGGGACTGACATGTGGGAATGAAATTGTGCAAGTTTAGCTGAACTCGCACAATTTCATTCCCGCTGTCAGTGAGAACATAGGCTTAGGAGTAAAAAAAGATTTCTGCAAAGTAACTTGAATTAATTACAATGTAAAAACAAAAATAACAGAAAAAGTATACAAATCCATTAATATGACACAATTAAAATTTTTGCTGGTACAGCCCAAAACTTTCAAGAGTGAATATCGTATATTTTTATAGAAGCTGTATATACAACTCCCCCATAGTCTGAAACAACTATAATGTATGCAAAATACAATTCATTACTTTTGTGATAGAATTTTGGAGGAAGTAACTCAATCATTTTAACAATTTCATGAGTGTGTTTGAGGTTGGAGAGCATTTTTTGATGTATAATAGTGTAGAATGGCCAGATTACTTTTTTGTAACCAGCCTTCTTTTCTAGATTTATTCAAATTAAAAAGTCTCCTGATTCTTCCCCTTCTTGCGGTAGAGACATTGCTTATCAGCACGTCTCTTCATTTGCCTTCGAAGTTCTTTCTTGATGTAATTTTAACTGGGAACACAAATGTCAGTATAGTTTGCTGATTCTAAAAAATGTAAATAAACATTTTTGGCACTCATGTCAAAGCTGAATCTTGCTGTTAGAGATATATTTTAGGAGACATGCAAATTAGATATGTTTTTAACAATTTTTGCAAATGTCTCCAATAAAGAGATTGAAATATAAAAAATGTTCTCTTATTGTGAATAAGTAAAGTGTATTTTTTTTTAGTTGCCCTTAAACTGTGTTCAGCCCTTATAAATGTCTGAAAGTCTTATATCTGCAATCAATATGTACTAATTTTGATATCGTACACACTTTCAATTTATAGAAACTTTTATGCGTTTAAAAGGCTAACTCAAGAAAAAATATTACACCATTTTTCATTGTTTCAGGCAAGTTATTTTCCCTTTTCCACCCAATTGCCATGGCAATTTTAGAGCCAAGCGATGGTGTCATTTTCTGCCAATGAAAAAAATAATTAGGACTAGGAAGTCTAAAAGTACAAGGGTAACACCTTCATTCTGGTCTCATGAGAAGGGGAGAAGCAACAAACTTCTGCAGTAAAATCATGTTGTAACTAAAGTCTCCAAGTTTTATTATAAGCCAGTGGTGAATAAACCAACTTCTGCTTACACTAAACTGAAGTACTAGTTACAATTGATGGAAAACACAGCAGATAACTGTAATATATGAAATGTGAGTCTAAAAATGAAAATGTATTGAAAATTAGTATCTAGTAGCTCCTAGATGCTGGACATAAACTGCAGCATTTTCTGTTATAGGTGCAACCAGGTGACTTAATGGAACTAAATAAACAGGTTATGGATGCAAAAGTCCTGAGTACTGAGCTTGCTTTAGATGTGCTTTGCCTATGTTTATGCTTTCAGTGTTTGCAGGGATAATAAGTAACAATAATTATGGAAGAGAGAGCATGATAGTTTCTTTCCTCTCTCCCTTAATCTCCCACCGGCATCTCACTACTTACAGTGTGCCATTCCACTACTTACAGGGTGGGGGGGTGTAAAGTAAAACCTGTAAGTGAAAGGCCGCGTACACACGGGCAAACATGTACGATGAAACCGGTCCGCTGGACCGTTTTCACCGTACATGTCTGCCCGGGGATTTCTGTACGATGGCTGTACTAACCATCGTACAGAAATCCGCGCGTAAACAATACGCGGGGCGTATCCGCGCCGTCGCCGCGATGATGACGCGGCGACGTGGGCGGCCCTGCCAGTTCAATGCTTCCAAGCATGCGTCAAAGTCATTCGACGCATGCGAGGGATGGCGGGCGCTCGGACATGTGCGGTAGGTCTGTACAGACGACCGAACATGTCCGAGCGGGCAGGAGTCCAGCGGGCTGTTTTAAAACAAGTCCAGGAATATTTGCCCGCTGGGAAAAGGCCCGGCGGGCAAATGTTTGCTGGAATCCTGTCCGCTCGGGCCTACACACGACCGAACATGTCTGCTGAAACTGGTCCGTGGACCAGTTTCAGCAGACATGTTCGGTCGTGTGTACGGGGCCAAAGTGAAACTGGAGTACAGAAAAGACAGGTCTGTGTGGTGTGGAGGCCCTGTACAATCTTCCAGTGGGTAAAAGAGCTCTCATATGTGCGTTTTATCTGTTTGCCTAAAGTTCAGCTACAAATTTGGTTAACAAGTGCACCTTAAATATGAACTGTTCTGGGTTATCTAACCACCAATCAGACTTAATCGTGCACTGGAAAAAGAATATCAATGTTTGAATCTCAATAATGGCTGTTGGGCTATTCAGTCGACTTTTTCATTGTTGAAAACCCCATGTGTTCTGTTCCTGTTTACTCCATTATTCAATCAATATGTACTAGAAAGTTTTAGTTTTAAATACGGCGCATGCAGACAGTTGCAGATGACAGGTTTTTGCAGTCATTTTCAGAGAGCTATTTAGTATTTTACAGTGTTCACAAGAGGATTTTAGGATTTTCATCTTGTTGAATTACTTTCCAGAAGGCTTTGGTAGATTTGACAGCTGTTGTCATTTGGTCGTGAACATTTCAGACAGAATGAATCTGTTTTCTGAACATTCTTTTTCGAGAGAAAGGACAGTCTGAGAGTCGTGTGCATCCCCTAGTAAATGTGGTATCTAGCTTATATTTTTTCTGTACAGCAAAATACTTTAGTTTCATTATTCTACTGCTTGTATACCCCTGGTAGTTGCTAGTTAAAGGGAATTTATCATGGGGTAACAATTAGTGTTGCTCACGAATATTCGTATTGCGAATATTCGGCTCGAATATATTTAGAATTTCGCGGTGAATATTCGCAATTCCGAATATTCACATTTTTTCAATTTTATTTTTAAAACAGATCACATCCTATCGACGTCTAAAAGCATTGCTGGTATGATTAGAGACCCTGGGCCGAGTAGCTAAGCTGAGGCGATCCTTTTATGTTGCCGAATAAAAAAAAAAAAAATTGTGAATTTTCGCTAATGCGAATGCGAAAATGATTGCGAATTTTCGATAACTGTGGTAGGAGAACTCTGATTGTCTCTGATGCAAAAGGGGGGGGGGCTTTGTGTATGTTTCTGTTATGAATATTTGTATGTTTGATATTATTTTTTTTTGTAAGAAGGAAAAAATTGCGCATACCTTAAAAAAAGGGGAGAATACAGCAGCAACTCAAAAATGTTATACAACATAAATTAATACAAGACAGAAAATGGAGTCGCTCTACAAGAATAAAAAATATGTCTAGTGACAAGACATGTGGGCAAATTATAAAATAAGCAAGCGCAAATAACTTGTGAAATACACAGTGAAACAAATATATAAAGAAATATAGTCCCAATAATAGAAAAATAATCTTTCATAAAAATGTCTTTGATATGTGAAGTGAAAAAAAGTCCAAAGCATGCAGCATGAACGTGTTCAATCTTCAAGGTGTTTGATTGACAAACGGCTGTGACAGATGGATAGAGTAAAGAATCACCACCAACGCAAAACACTTTTTATTTTCTATTGTAAAATATCAAGAATATTCTGAGCCAATCAGAGTGCTCCTTCCGCATTTGCCGAATATTCGCAATTATTTTGTATTGTAAAATATCAAGATATTCTGAGCCAATCAGTAGTGCTCCTTCCGCATTTGCCGAATATTCGCAATTATTTTGTAATTGTAAAATATCAAGAATATTCTGAGCCAATCAGAGTGCTCCTTCCGCATTTGCCGAATATTCGCAATTCTTTTGTATTGGTAAAAATATCAAGAATATTCTGAGTCAATCAGAGTGCTCCTTCCGCATTTGCCCGAATATTCGCAATTATTTTGTATTGTAAAATATCACAAATATTCTGAGCCAATCAGAGTGCTCCTACAGCATTTCGAAATTGCGCAGTAAATATCGCATTCGCATTTTGCGAAATTTCGAAAAAATATCAAGAATATTCTGAGCCAATCAGAGTGCTCCTTCCGCATTGCCGAATATTCGCAATTATTTTGTATTGTAAAATATCAAGAATATTCTGAGTCAATCAGAGTGCTCCTTCCGCATTTGCCGAATATTCGCAATTATTTTGTATTGTAAAATATCACGAATATTCTGAGCCAATCAGAGTGCTCCTACAGCATTTTTCGAAATTGCGCAGTAAATATCGCATTCGCATTTTGCGAAATTTCGAAAAAATATCAAGAAAATTCTGAGCCAATCAGAGTGCTCCTACCGCAGTTATCGAAATTTCTCAATTATTTTCGCATTCGCAATAGCGAAAATTCGCAATCATTTCATTTCGATAAAATATCACGAATATTCGAATTTAGCGAATATATCTCGAATATTCAACTATATATTCGAGATATATCGCGAAATCGAATATGGCGTATTCTGCTCAACACTAGTAACAATGGAGGCTGCTATTGCTGAACTCCTTTTTGAAAATGTTATTTTTTCTGTGATGGTTTGTTTTTCAGGCTGAATCTGTAATCTGTAAAAAAGTATAGAGATAAGGAACTTTGACACTTTTCTGACACTCATATATATCTTCCTTGTGCTCCCCCATCACTCCATTTGGCTGTCTGAATTGAAGGGAAACCACTGTGTAAGCCATGAGGCACTAGAGTGAGAAAATATGTTTTTGCTATGCCGTGAACGAGCAAAGCAAACCTAAAAAATTGCAGGTAAAATATGGCTACCATTTATCTCCCATTTTCAGGTGTCTGACCCCAGCAAACAACACTCCCAGCACTGTTCCACTATTCAAAAGTATATTCACACTGCACAGGCACCAATCCATGTTTCAAATTGTGCAGATACCCGGCCAACCTGATATCCTGGCAATCACTGATGCCATTCGTGCTTATAGCTATGACTAAGCATCTATCCATGATGTGAAACATGTTAGCTTTTTTGTACCCTATTTCCACTTCCTACCATTGATTGCAGTGTTGCATGAATTTTTGAATGTTATACAGCTTTGGATTTTATCCTTTGTTCATTTTGTTTCAATAAATGGCCTATCAGAGAACATTTCTTTTTTCCATGCCATTCGTGCTTATAGGGATAGTTTGTGGTCTTGCTTAGGCAGCCACTGAGGCCTGCTACCAGGGAGTCTCTGTTGTGTGGCATGGAGCAGAGCTTCTTGCCTGGTTCTGGTAATGCATGCTCATTATTGGAGGGATAATTGGGGTATTGAGGCAGGGCCGGACTGGCCTACCGGGAGACCGGGAAAATTCCCGGTGGGCCGCCTGCTGTAGGTCAAAAATGAGTCCGCTCAGCTGCCTGTGGGCCACGGCGGCGGCCGCCATTGCGGCCGCGGTCGCACTTTTCAATTATACAACTGCCCGTCCAGTGTCATGTTGATGCCCGTCTAGATCACATCATGTCACAGAGAGACAGAAAAAAAGCAGCGGCGGGCCGGCCGCCGGCGGGTTACGGCCGCCATGCTCGCCGGTGCACTTTCCTTCCTTCCCGCGCTGACTGGAGCGATCATGTCACGTGTCACGTGAGGGAGGGGAGGAGCCGAGCAGGAGAACAGATCTTGTTCCATCGTCCTGTGCGGCGCGTGTGAAGGCAGAGCCGCCCGCAGAGGAGAAGTGAACGCCCAGCCACCCTTGGAGCACAAGGTGAAATCCTCCTGTATACTGTCTGTATTCTCTATTTTTTTTTACCATATAACGCTGCACCCCCCCCCCCCCGGGCCCCCCCTCCTCTCATTGTCACCTACCTTTGCTGCCCCTGGAAATTGTAAACTGTCTGTCTGTATAATAATCTCAGAGAGAGGGGGGGGGGGGGTAGTGCACCGTGCTATGGTGGTGTGAGAAAGATTATACAGTTTACAATTTTCAGTAGCAGAAAAGGTAGGTGCAGAGAGGGGGGGGGGGGGGGGGGGTTGACCATGCAATGGTAAGAGAGATTATACGTTCCAGATTACAATTTGCAGGGGCAGCAGAGGTGACAGAGAGAGAGAGGAGGGGGGGGGGGTTGCATGGTGCACCCCCCTTTCTCTGTCACCTCTGCTGCCCCTGCAAATTGTAATCTGGACTGTACAATCTCTCTCACCATTGCATGGTCAAACCCCCCCCCCCTCTCTGCACCTACCTTTTAAATGCAAAAAAAACCACAATAATCTGCCTGCGCTTAGGACCATGAATTGGGCTGCTGCCCCCCCCTGGAAACCAGTGGCGGCTGGTGCTCAAAAAAAAAAAAATCGCAGCCTCACTGTGCCCATCAAATGCAGTCACTGTGCCATCAATTCGCACCACTGTGCCATGCCATCAAACGCAGCCACTGTGCCATGCCATCAAACGCAGCCACTGTGCCATGCCATCAAACGCAGCCACTGTGCCATGCCATCAAACGCAGCCACTGTGCCATGCCATCAAACGCAGCCACTGTGCCATGCCATCAAACGCAGCCACTGCCATGCCATCAAACGCAGCCACTGCCATGCCATCAAACGCAGCCACTGTGCCATGCCATCAAAGGCAGCCACTGCCATGCCATCAAACGCAGCCACTGCCATGCCATCAAATGCAACCACTGTGCCATCAATTGTCACCACTGTGCCATGCCATAAAATGCAGCCACTGTGCCATGCCATCAAACGCAGCCACTGTGCCATGCCATCAAACGCAGCCACTGCCATGCCATCAAACGCAACCACTGTGCCATTAATTGTCACCACTGTGCCATGCCATCAAACGCAGCCACTGTGCCATCAATTATGACCACTGTGCCATACCATCAAACGCAGCCACTGTGCCATGCCATCAAACACAGCCACTGTGCCATCAATTGTCACCACTGTGCCATGCCATCAAACGCAGCCACTGTGCCATGCCATCAAACACAGCCACTGTGCCCTTTAATTGTCGCCACTGTGCCCATTTAATGCCGCTGTGCCAATTGTCCCCACTGTGTCACTGTCCAGACATCCATCCACCTCGGAGCTTTATATTATAACCTGCTGGGACTTGTAGTTCTCCATCGTCTCCTGGGGCTCAGGGGCATGCAATCCACCATCTTTGTTCAGTTTTTCTCACTGCTGGGACTTGTAGTCCCATAGATGGTGGATTGCATGCACCTGAGCCCCAGGAGACGATGGAGAACTACAAGTCCCAGCAGGTTATACATACAGTAAGGCTCTGAGGTGAATGGGTGTGGATTGCATGCACCTGAGCCCCACGAGAAGATGGGGAACTACAAGTCCCAGCAGGTTATACTATAAGGCTCCGAGGTGGATGGGTGTCCGGACATCCATCCACCTCGGAGCCTTATATTATAACCTGCTGGGACTTGTAGTTCTCCAATCTCCATCTTCTCCATGAGCCCCAGGAGAAGATGGAGAACTACAAGTCCCAGCAGTCTTACTAAAATTACAGGCTCCGAGGTGGATGGGTGGGGGGATCAGGCAGTCCACTGCTGATTTTGAGTAAAAAAAAAACGAGGCGATGGGATGAGGCCATGCCGCAATGGCATGGCTTACCTTCCCAGCTCCGCTAGGGCAGTGTAAACGACAGGGCTTTCCCGCGTGACTTCACTTTCGGTTTTCGTCTGTAACAACAATAGTAATGCTCCTGGCGCCCATAGTGGATACAGACGCACGGGAAGCTATTCATAATACATAATACACTCTTCAAATGTGCTTTAAAATGTTTTTTCGTTTTTATGAACAAGAAAATAATGACGTTATGCTGTGGGGCTGGTATGAAATTATTTCCAGGGCTGGTTTTCATTCCCAGTCCGGCCCTGTATTGAGGTAACCGTTGATGCCCACCTGCAGAGGATTTAAAACCGTTCCCATGGCACCAGCAGAGTCAGTCACATTCCAGTTAAATATTACAATGATAACAAAGCTTAAGTACTGTGAGTATTACAGTACATTACTTTACTTACACCTGACCCCTGCACTCTGAGTTTCTGACTCTAGACCTCTGTAATCTGTGTGTTCCCACACAACTGACCCTTGTTTTCTGAGTGTTATTCACTCCTGACCCCTGCCAATCGACATAATCTTTTAGATAGCTTCCATCGGAGGAGAAAAATAAAATACTATAGAGTGTCACTTGACAGACAGTCCCCAAAGTTGGGACTGCTGGCAGCGCCATAGCAGAAACATAAAATTCTATGGGAAGAGTGTTGTTGAAATGAATGGTCTTTAAGCTTGAACTGGAAATTAACAGCTTTGCTGGGATGAACACTATAAGGATTATCATTTTATTATGTGGACCATTTTCTTCCAACTACAGTATCTGTAAACTCAGTTGCTGATTAATTATCTAATTTCACTAGCAGTTTTTTTTTATGTCTTACATTTGTGGTTAGTGCATCTATTACTTTGTCCAAAACTCACTAGGTAGTGAAGCTAGAATCAGGTGGGATAGCTACAGCTCTGGAGCCTTTACTTTAACACAGGTTTCATTTAACCCTTTTGCTGCTATGGTCATGTTCAAAAAAGCTTGTCTAATTTTTCACAGCACCCACTCAAACACTCATTTGAATGTCAAAATTCATTAAATCCTCCCATATTTTTTTCTAAAAGCAGCAATAGCTTAGAATGAAAGATAACATCTATTATTTTTCTACAGTACATCTTAGGGAAAAAGACTCTTTAAATATTTGTAAATATATTTTTATTATATAACACACCTAAGGCACAGTAAGCACCAATAAAGTGGGGTACAGGTACATTGAGCACCAATGAAGGTGGGAGGGCCTACAGGCATTCTAAGCACCAAGTGGAGGGAGGAATGCTGAGCATTAATGAAGGGGGGGGGATTTACCACCAGTGTAAGGGGCACACTGGTCACTAAAATGGGGCATTCTGATCACAGATGTAAGTGTAGCGCTACCCCCTCAGGAGCCGCTGATTGTTGTTGGGATCGGCATATTAAAGGGGAGGTTCACCCGAAAAGTTAATTTTTAACCTTAGATTGATGCTCATTTTGTCAAGGGGAATCGGGTAGTTTTTTTTTAAATCTAAGCAGTACTTACCGTTTTAGAGAGCGATCTTCTCCGCCACTTCCGGGTATGGGCTGTGGGACTGGGCAATCCTATTTGATTGACAGTCTTCCGACAGGCTTCCGACAGTCGCATACATCGCGTCACAATTTTCCGAAAGTAGCCGAACGTCGGTGCGCAGGCGCCGTATAGAGCCGCACCGAAGTTCGGCTTCTTTCGGCTACTCGTGATGCGATGTATGCGACCATCGGAAGCCTGTCGGAAGACTGTCAATCAAATAGGAACGCCCAGTCCCGAAGACCATACCCGGAAGCGGTGGAGAAGATCGCTCTCTAAAACGGTAAGTACTGCTTAGATTTTAAAAAAACTACCCGATTCCCCTTGACAACATGAGCATTAATCTAAGGTTAAAAAAAAAAATTCGGGTGAACTCCCGCTTTAAGTTACCTCTTACCGTTGTCTAGGGGTGAAGTTAATGAGTAGATCAGTGAGCGAATGTCCAGACAATAAATGAAGGTTTTCTGAATGCTTTATTCTCGGCCCAACATGACCAATATCAACATGAGGTAGAAAGAAAAGGTTGATGAAGCAATAGAGAACTTTGCAGTATCAGGCCTGGATATGGGAAAGAGCAATCCTGCTCTCAGTAGTAGTAGATACAGTTCGGGCTGTTTTAAAACAAGTCCAGAAATATTTGCCCGCTGGAAAAAGGCCCGGCGGGAAAATGTATGCTGGAATCCTGTCCTCTTCAATCAGCTTTGGGTGCAGGCGACGGCATTGTAAGTAAGGCAAACCGCCAGATTTCCTACTGCACATATGCGAGTTGCGCTGCACTTACTGCATGGTCCTGCAGTCTTCTGGGACTTGTGTGTGGGGGAACATGCTCGTAAACCAGATACCTGCTCCCCCCATAGTGCCAAATGTGACAGTGGAGGGGGGAAGGGTGCAAACAAGCAGAGCTTCCCCTTTTGAGTGGAGCTCCACTTTAAGGTAGGTACAAAGTGTACACTCTCTCTTTTTATCCCGAGTGCAGAAAGCATATGTAATAATAAAAACATATTTTTTTTTGTGAAATCATCATTTGTCCTGAGGTTTATGTGCTTCTCTGATAGTGTCACTTGTGGCACAGTAATTAAAGCATACATGTATTTTGTGGGTACGAGGACTGTGGCATACATGTGTAGTGTATACAGCACGTAAGCTCAAACTCTATATAACTATGCACCTTTAAGACATTACCACTTTTACAAATTGGTTATGCAAACTATTTGCCCTGTTGAATGTAGCAGTGTGTCCTAGGGTGTTCTAGGTGCACAAACACAATATAAACTACAAAGCTACAACTCAATATAAATAATTAAAAAGATTAAAATGTGTAGCGTTAATAAATAACAAATTTATGTATGTTTAAAATGATGCAGCTGAAACAAATATGCTGTTTTAACAAATTAAATAAATTAAATGTTTCCCTTAGATGTATTTTAAAACCTGTAAATTAAACAGGAATGTTTGTATGTGGCCTACTATGAGTACTGTGATTTATGTACAGTATATGTTACTTTATTGCTCTCACCACAGAGCAGACATACTTACCAAGTGACAGTATGCATGCCATGTTATTACAGAGCTTTTTTGACTAAGGGCACAGGTAGTGATTGGATGACTATAGTGTTATCTGACTACTACCAAGAGGCTGACTTTAACCTTCCAGCATGTCACATAACCCTCTCTCTTGCCTGAGGGGCTATTAAAAGGAAAGAGTAGAGGTTTATTTCAGTGGCAACTGGTGCTCCAAATTTTTGAGGGCGTGCAAACAAACTGAAAAATACTGAAAAAAAATACATCAAATGCAGCCACTGTGCCCATCAAATGCAGCCACTGTGCCCATCAAATGCAGCCCCTGTGTCCCATCAAATGCAGCCACTGTGCCATCAATTGCAGCCACTGTGCACATCAAATGCAGCCATACTGTGCCCATCATATGCAGCCTTACTGTGCTCATCAAATGCAGCCCCTGTGTCCCATCAAATGCAGCCACTGTGCCCATCGATTGCCACCACTGTGCCATCAATTGCAGCCACTGTGCCATCAATTGCAGCCACTGCGCCCATCAAATGCAGCCACTGTGCCCCATCAAATGCAGCCACTTTCCCCATCAAATGCAACCTTACTGTGCCCATCATATGCAGCCACTCTGCCCATCAAATGCAGCCACTGTGGCCATCAATTGCAGCCACTGTGCCATCAATTGCAGCCACTGTGCCCATCAAATGCAGCCTTAATGTGCCCATCATATGCAGCCTTACTGTGCTCATCAAATGCAGCCCCTGTGTCCCATCAAATGCAACCACTGTGCCATCAATTGCAGCCACTGTGCTCATCAAATGCAGCCTTACTGTGCCCATCATATGCAGCCACTGTGCCCATCAATTGCAGCCACTGTACCATCAATTGCAGCCACTGTGCCCATCAAATGCAGCCACTGTGCCCAATCAAATGCAGCCACTGTGCCCATCAAATGCAGCCACTGTGCACATCAATTGCTGCCACTGTGCCATCAATTGCAGCCACTGTGCCCATCAAATGCAGCCTTACTGTGCCCATCATATGCAGCCTTACTGTGCTCATCAAATGCAACCCCTGTGTCCCATCAAATGCAGCCACAGTGCCATCAATTGCAGCCACTGTGCTCATCAAATGCAGCCTTACTGTGCCCATCATATGCAGCCACTGTGCCCATCAAATGCAGTCACTGTGCCCATCAATTGCAGCCACTGTGCCATCAATTGAAGCCACTGTGCCCATCAAATGCAGCCACTGTGCCCATCATATGCAGCCACTGTGCCTCATCAAATGCAGCCACTGTAATGCCTGCACATAAGACTCCGGGCTTAGACGGTTTCCCGACTGAATGGTACTCACAATTTAAACACCTTTAGTGCCCCTTTCTTTTGCGAACCTATAACAAGGCTCTAGATATCGGGATTCTCCCCCCAACGATGTGAGAGGCTTTGATTGTACTTCTATTAAAACCCTGTAAGGACCCAGTTAAATGCGAATCTTACCGTCCAATTTCTCTTATTAATATGGACGTTAAGATTCTGGCCAAAATATTGGCAAACCGTTTGAACACTGTAGTCACGTCCTTGGTCAATAGTGACCAAGGGGGCTTTATCCCCGGCAGGTCCACCAGAATGAATGTAGTAATTGGGATATCACAAAAGCGCCCGACTGATAACCCACTACTGCGCCAATATGGAAAAGAATTCAAAGTGCCTAGCTGCTGTTTAAATAAATAATATGTGAAAAACTAAGAGAATATATTGTATACATCAAGTATACTTGATGTATACATCAATGGAAATTATGGAAATTTCCAAATAGCTACGAGATGGCTGCAAGCAGTCTTGAATGTAACTTTAGGACTTTCTAAACATGGATTAGGCCACGCCCCGACATGTTTCGACTTCCTGTCTTATTCATGGGTATCAACTTCCTGAATAAGACAGGAAGTCGAAACATGTCGGGGCGTGGCCTAATCCATGTTTAGAAAGTCCTAAAGTTACATTCAAGACTGCTTGCAGCCATCTCGTAGCTATTTGGAAATTTCCATAAATAAGAAGTATCGTGTGAAGTGGTGTGCTGTGCCGAGGATTGCGGTGAGATCATTCAGTTGACCGAGGGTCCGCCGTGACCATTGTTATCCGCCATTGAGGATTTTGAAGTGTGCAGCGTTCTGTGTATGCACAAAGTTGTTTATTGGAGTTTGTTTGTGAGTGCAACTTTTGGAGGTTTATTTGAGTGTATTTATTAAACTGGTCTTACGTTTTTACACTATTGTGCACCTTTCCTTTTTTTGCATTGCTACTTGGAACATCCGTTTAAATTTGGAATTCATTTATTGGTGACACCGTGGAGATATTCTTATTTCAAGCGCTTTAGCCAAACACGAGAGTGGGAGGCATAGCATTGTGGTGAGTGTCCACTGTGAGGGGGGATTGGAGCACTGAACACTGAGGTGTGGTGGAAGTTCTGGAGAAGTGGATTAATCACACTGAAGTTACATGAACTGTTTTCCTTATACTTCACATCTTTTATGTTACAACACGGACTTTTTTTTTCACTATTATTTTTCACCTAATATTATTATTATTGTATAATAATTTTGTTGCATGGTTTCAATGTATGAGTTCAATCACTTTAATTGTGTTATCACATTGTACACTTGCATATTTTTAGTTTTTGAATATTTATTTATTCTCACAGCGCTGTGATTTTATATTGGTACTTGATGTATACAATATATTCTCTTAGTTTTCCACCAGAATGAATATCCGCAGGCTGTTTCAAAACCTTCAATATCCACACTACTGTCCTCCCACTCGTGCTATTGTGTCTTTGGACACTTGCAAGGCATTCAACAGTGTGGAATGGCCATATCTGTTTCGGGTGTTACAGATGTATGGCTTTGGCCCCCATGCTGTAGCATGGATAAAACTCCTTTACACCTCCCCTGTAGCTCGGGTGCGGGTCAATTCCTCTATCACTGGCCCCTTTCCGATTACTAGGGGCACACGACAGGGGTGCCCGTTGTCGTCCCTCTTGTTTGCCCTGGCCATGGAGCCGCTTGCGGTTCGCATTCGCTCCTCCCCCTCGATTAAAGGACTCCGAATTGCTAATATAGAGGAGCGCATTTCACTTTTTGCGGATGACACATTGGTGTATCTGGCTGATATTAATGAATCACTTCAGGCCCTGTTGGTGGAGATTAATACCTTTGGAGACTATTCTGGCTTCCGGGAGAATTGGGATAAGTCTAGTCTTTTCCTCCTAGATGTGGCTCAGCCTCCCCTGATTCACCCGGATTCCAAGCTTCAAGTGGTATCCTCCTTTAGGTACCTTGGGGTTCTGGTGCAGACCCTTTTATCTTTATATGTCGCCAATAACTTAGATCCTCTATTGGTCCGCCTTCGGGAGCAGACCAAGCAGTGGATGGATCTGCCTCTGGATCTTATGGGGAGGGCCAACGTCCTCAAAATGATCTACCTACCGAGATTACTCTATATCCTTGCCAATCCCCCTTGCAAAATACCTAAATTTATTTTTAAACGCAAAGATTCAATATGTACTACTTTCCTGTGGAAGGGTGGCTCCCCCAAGGTAGCACTTGAAACACTACGGTTGCCAGCGTACTTGGCAGGCCTGGCATTTCCCAACTTCTTTCTATATTATTTGGAATCCCAGTTGGTGCACATCTACAATTGGCTGTGCCCGGTTCCGGCCAATGCCTGTACCTCCACGGAGGGAGCCATTGCATCTTCTCTGGAAACCCTACATAATATTATCTACAGAGGCCGGGTCCCCGATCGCCCCGGAACCTCCCTACTTGCCACTTCTCTTTCCTCTTTTCGTTATATTGTCACTAAAATATTCAGGCACACCTGGCTGAGGTGTGCAGGGCAGTGCCCAGAGACCCACACAGAAAAAGGCCCCAACAAACCACCACTGGTAATAATTAAATTTCTGCTTGAGGTTTATTGTTTTTATAATATAACAGGCTAGAAAAGTATGGACTAACCGGTTGATGTATATGCAATCTTTCTCAAGAGGAGATAGACATTGCTGTCTTGCCGGTTGAGACAATGGGGCTGATTTACTATCCTCTGTGCGCTGCGCTGGTTCATGCCTTAATTAGTGCGCTGGATGAATCCTTAATTAGGCGCATGAACCAGCGTAGCAGCCGGCGCATTGAAAGTAATATGTAAAGCCACGCCAAACTCCCTATAGAAGTCTATGGGAGAAATCAAACGTGTTCATTTTAAAGACTAATCTGCAAGTTTTCTCCTAAAAAGTGTCTGGGGACCTCAGTCCTGCCCCAGGGAACATGTATCAATGCTTTTTTTATTTTTTAAAACGGATGTTTTTTCTGGAGCAGTGAAATTAATAATGCTTAAAGTGAAACAAAAAAAGTGAAATATGCCTTTAAATTTCGTACCTAGGGGGGGTGTAATGTCAGCATGTGAAATAGCGCATTTTTACCGCACTTAGAACTGTCTCTGCAAAAAATGACATTCTGAAGGAAAAAAGCCATTTAAAATTCACACGCGGCTATAATGAATTGTCGGCTCCCGGCAATTCTAAAGGGATTCATTCATAAAGGAAAAAAAAAATGTATGGGGGTCCCCAAATTAAATTACCAGGCCCTTCAGGTCTGATATGGATATTAAGGGGAACCCCGCCGTAAAAACCAAAAAAAAAAAAAGACGTGCGGTTCCCGGCAAATATCCATACCAGGCCCTTCAGGTCTGGTGTGGATTTTAAGGGGAACTCCACCCCAAATTAAAAAAAAAATGGCGTGGAGTCCCCCTAAAAATCCACACCAGACCCTTATCCGAGCACGTTTACCTGGCCGGCCGCAGAAAAGAGGGGGGGACAGAGTGCGGCCCCCCCCTCTCCTGAACCGCACCAGGCCACATGCCCTCAACATGGGGAGAATGTCCCCATGTTGATGGGGACAAGGGCCTCATCCCCACAACCCTTGCCCGGTGGTTGTGGGGGTCTGCGGGCGGGGGGCTTATCAGAATCTGGAAGACCCCTTTAACAAAGGGGACCCCCAGATCCTGCCCCCCCTATGTGAAATGGTAATGGGGTACATTGTACCTCTACCATTTCACCCCAAAAAAAATGTCAAAGTGTTAAAAATGACAGTAGCCGGTTTTTGACAAATCTTTTAATAAAATCTTCTTTTCTTCTTCCGTTCGGGTTTCTTCCGCTGCTTCTTTCTTGGGTCTTCTCGTCCACATCTTGCCCGACGTGTTCTTCTATCTTCTCCGTCCGTCCTTCAGCCTTGTCGTCTGCCCGGTGTCTTCTCCTATCTTCTTCTCCTTCCGTCGGCCTCCTCGTCTGCATCTTGTGTCTTCTCCTGTCTTCTTCTCGGTCCGCCAGCCTTCTCCTCCACCTCTTTTTCTTCCCCGGACCCAGCGCTTGAATTTGAATTGGCCGCCGTGTTCCGCTCCTGGGACCCGCCCCCCTCTGACGCCACAAGTAAACTCCTTAGAAGGTCATGTGCGTCAGAGGGGGCGGGGTCACAGAGCGTCACACGGCGGGGGAATTCGATTTCAAGCGCGACGTCCGGAGAAGAAAAAGCCGCCGCAGCTTCCAATTGAAGTTCCCGCCGTGTCACACTCATGTGACCCCGCCCCCCTCTGACGCACATATGCCACATGCGGACTTTCATATGAGTTAACCTGTGGCGTCAGAGGGGGGCGGAACCCAGGAGCGGGAACACGGCGGGATCTTCAATTTCAAGCGCAGCACCCAGAAGATCAAGAAGATGCAGGTTAGATTGGTTGAACTAGAGAAAAGAGTCCAGACCCAACAACATCAATTGATCAGACTGCAGTTACAAGCAGAAGAGACAGACAATAGAAGCAGAAGAAACAATCTGCGCATAAAGGGGGTACCTGATAAGTTTGAAGGCCTGGAATTAAGGGACGTAGTAACCTCCATACTGAACAAAATCCAGAAAAAAAAACCTGATGCACCATTGGAACTAGACCGGGTACATAGAATTCCTGGAGGGAGGTATCAAGATCAAGATCAAGCCACCCCTCGCGATGTTCTTTGTAGAATCCACTTCTACAGAGTAAAAGAGGAAATTCTCAGGGTGGCATGGAAGGAGGGAACACGGGGGGTCCTGGAAAATGCTGATATTCAGATATTCTCGGACCTATGCCTACAAACTAAGAACAGAAGAAGACTATTAAAACCCATATTAGAGCATATACGAAATAATGGGGCCACATATCGATGGGGGTTTCCACTAGCATTAATAGTGAAGAAGGAGGGTTTGAGCTATTATTTGAGCGAACCTTCACAACTCCCAATGCTTTTTCAATTCCTGGGGGTAGAAGCAATAAATGTACCCAATTGGCTGGATCTACCCAGTGTTGGCGAGAAAGAGAAAAATATGTAATTGAAATCGCCAGAGGTGGACCTACGGAGGAAACTACATAGACATATTCCCCTTGGTTTTTCTTTTTGTTCCGCTTATCTTATTCTGGTCCTCCTTTGTTTTTGTTTTTTTGTTTTTTTTTTGGGAAGAGGATGAAGAGCGAGTAGACTATTATACAAGTACAATACGAGTACAATATGAAGAAGGAGCAGAGAGGAGGAGGAGGGGAAGAACAGGTCCCCGAACCTCGCTTCCTAGTGGACAAAGTCGTTTACTATTTTTATTTGTATTTTTATTTCTTCCTTCCTTCCCCATCTACAGCAGTAAAGGAACGGGGAGATGATGTAGGCTTTCTAGGTTCGGGGGAGCAAACTGCAGTTCACTCCTGTCGCCCGATGGGGTCCCCCGATGGGGTTTTTCCTCCCCCCCCCCCCCCCCCTTTTCTCCCCCCCCCCCCCTTTTTCCCCCTCATTCCCCCTTTGTTTTCGGTTTGTAACGAATCTTATAAATACGCAGTGAAAACACTCTACAAGCTCACAGGCTTTCAGAGACATATCAGATACTAGGTAACAAGTATGTGTACAAAGGGTGTAGATAATAGAGTGTTTAAACTTAGAGAAGTGACACGTAAAGACTATTAGTTAGTCCTGAAACTATTTAAACTCCCTGAGGTTTTTTTTTTTCCGGTAGTTGCCCTGAAATTGAAGGGGGTAGTGAGGGCGGGGTATGGAGGGAGGGTAGATAGATCACTCGGCACGAACATAAATATTAATATGTAATGAACACGTAGTCATAGACGTTGGGGGATGGGGGGGTAGTCTCTCCCCTTTCCTCCTCCTTTTTTTTTTTTTTTTTTTTTTTTTTCTCTCGCCCTTTTTAGGGGTGAGAAGGGAGGGCATTGACCCTCAGACACAGTGTTTCACTTTGAGGTCACTATTAGATCCACATAGCGTTTTTTTTTGGGGGGGGGGGTTATAGGGGGGGAGATATAGGGTACATTATAGATGTGGTTAAGCTTCTTTTTTCCTTTTTTTTTTTTTTTATTGAAATTTTTTTGTTTTTTTTTATTTTTTTGTGGTGACTCACTAAGTGCTTTAGTGTGTGTAAGATTAAAAGATAGGAGGAACAGGGGCCGGTTCAGGGGGGGGGAGGAAGGGGAGGGGGGGAGGGGATAGGAAGTAATAGGGTGGGGAGGGAGGGGCAACACAAACTCAAGGCGGATATGAAGGGAGGTGGAGCAAATGGGAGTGAGAATGGATTCTAGAGGGGGGGACTGATTGGGGGGGGGTGAGGGGGATGGATGGGAATGTGGGGGGAGAGAGGGGGAATATAATTAGGATTTAATTAGCCTAGACTCACCTACATGGGGTTGGAAGTGCTACATAGAATAGGTTATGGGTTCTCAACGGGGAAGGAAGAGGTGAGGTTCAATACAAAGGGGACCAAATGTTTATGAATTTATGATTTTATGCTTTCTTTTACTTCGATCCTTACGATTTTCCTTTTAATCATGTGTAATATGTATATATATATATACAATAGATGCATAAATTCATGTATTAGTCAGGAGGAATGATTAGAATAAGACGAGTAAACTATATATAAGAGATCCAATGGGCCACCAGTAAGATGATCTAGGACGGATGAAATAAACATGGGGTAGGGGGGGGGGGAACAGCCTTAGAAAATAAAGAAGATGGGCGCCGGACGGGGAGCCGGAAGAGACTCTCCGCTGTGCTTTCACACTTTCCCCACCAAGCGTCTCTCCTCCTTTTGGAGGGAAGTCGGAGACGCGTGGGGGTGTTTTTGTTTTTTTTTTGTTTTTTTCTCTGTTTTTCCTTTCCCTTTTTTTTTTTTTTTTGAAAAATTACTCGGATATCTGGACAGAGGTCTTGAGTTCGAGCTACAAAAGGGGTGGGGAATTTTTTTTTTTTTTCTTTTCCCCGATCGTCGTCTTCCTCCTCTTCTCTTTCATACCTCCTTCCTTGGAGATAAGGTCCGAGACCCCCGTAGGAGGGGTGTCGGTACATAAACGGAATTAAACAATGAGATCAGAAATGTATAAAATAAACATAACCTCTTATAATGTTAAAGGGCTAAATAGAAAAAGAAACGAAAAAGAACGAAACTGATGCTGGAACTGGGGAGATTAAAAACACAAATCGTTTTCCTACAGGAAACACATTTCAGAAAAGATAAGACTCCGAAATTGAAGAACCAGAGATTCCCAGTGGCTTACATAGGGGCCTCACAATCTTCAAAAGCAAATGGGGTAGCAATTCTACTAGCCAAAGACTTAATCTGGAATGAATCTAAAGTGGTGACAGATGAAGAAGGAAGGTTCCTTTTGATAAAAGGGACAATTAACGAACAAAAGGTCACACTTGTAAATATTTATCTTCCTAATGATGACCCGGTCACTACTTTGGGTAAATTCGTGGAAAAGATAAAAGAAAACAAAGAAGGAGTTTTGATATTAGGAGGAGATATGAATTTGCTATTGGACCCCAGCCTGGATTCTTCCAGGGGGGCATATGGCATATCCAACTCCAAACTGAGACAAGTAAGAAATATGCTGTACGACTTGCAGCTAGTAGATAGCTGGAGGTCCCAACACGCCCATGAAAGAGACTATAGCTTTTACTCCCATAAACATAAAACCTACACACGGATCGATTACATTTTTCTAGATCGAGCGGTTTTGCTGAACCTAAGGGAAACTTCGATTGGTTCTATTACAATTTCGGACCATGCCCCAGTTAGTTGTCTCTAATTAAAGACCCAGAGTACGAGGAGAAGATAAGTCAGGAATTAGACTTATTTTTTGAAAGAAATAGGGATGATGAAACTTCTCCTCTTTGTAAATGGGAAGCACACAAATGCTACCTGAGGGGAGTGCTTATTTCTATGGGAGCCCACAGGAAGAGGAAACTCGGGGTTAAGTTAGATACCATACTGAGAGAGATTAAAATAGCGGAAAATGTACATAAGAAAGCGCAGAAAACAAGAAATGAGGAGAGATTGATGTCCCTAAGAGAGAATTTAAATTTACTACTGATGGATAAGGCGAAAGCTAAGTTGAGCAGATGTAGAAGGGCTTATTATGAATTTGGCAATAAACCCAGTAAGATGCTAGCGAATGCATTGAGAGAGTCTAGGGCCAGTAAACATATTGAGAAAATAAAAATACAGGGCGACAACATAGTGAGCTCGTCACAATTAATAGCGAAAGCGTTCAGAGAATATTATATGGACTTGTACCAACTTGACAACCAACCCGCAGTAGAGAAAATACAGAATAGAGAGGAGAGAGTAAGAGAATACTTAATGAAGTCAGCAATGCCTAAAATCCCAAATGAAAGTATAGGAAGTCTGGAGAGCCCAATTACAGTAAAAGAATGTCAGGAGGTAATAAAGGAAATGAAACCAGGAAAATCACCTGGACCTGACGGATATACGCTTCTATACTATAAAACCTTTCAAGAGAAATTAATATCTAAATTTCTCGAGGCCTTTAATTCATTGAAAGAAGGACATCAGATGAGAAGAGAAACATTAGGGGCCCATATAGCTGTTATTCCAAAGGAAGGGAAAGACCCCATGGTGTGTGTGAGCTATCGACCGATATCTTTGTTGAATGTTGACTTAAAAATATTCTCAAAGATAATCGCCAATAGACTAGCAATACATATTCCACCGCTCATACACTCGGATCAGGTAGGCTTTGTCCCCGGAAGAGAAGGGAGGGAGAACACGCAAAGAGTTCTAAGTACCATCTACTTGGCCCAATTCCATCATAAACCATTAGCACTCATTTCAACTGATGCGGAGAAAGCCTTTGACAGGGTGGACTGGGGCTTTTTAAATGCTACATTAAAGTACATTGGGCTAGGAGTTGGTATGCAGAATTGGATCGCAAGTCTCTACTCCTTCCCATCGGCTAGAGTGAAGGTGAATGAGGCATTATCGGACCCATTCCCAATCCGGAACGGGACCAGGCAAGGTTGCCCGCTCTCGCCAATCATTTTTATTCTAACACTGGAGCCACTACTGAGGATAATACGATCAAATGCCGATATAAGAGGTTTTCAGATTAAAGGAACTGAATATAAAGTAGCGGCTTTTGCAGATGATCTGTTGTTCTCAGTAGTGGCCCCAGAACTATCACTTCCACCTTTGATGAAAGAGATTAGGGAATTTGGAATTCTCTCTAACTTCAAAGTAAATTACAGCAGGTCAGAGGCGATGGGGATAGAAATGAACAAACAAACACAAGACCAATTAACAGTTAACTTCACCTTTAAATGGACGGATTCCCATATAACCTATCTTGGGACAAAAATTTCAAAAAATTTAAATAGAATATTCGAGTTGAATTTTGTTCCGATGGCCAGGAAAATTAAATCGGACTTCACTAGATGGGAAAAGGAGACTTACTCATGGTTTGGGAGAATCAACATCCTAAAAATGAACGTGTTACCAAGACTACTTTATTTATTTCAAACACTACCGGTAAAGATCCCTGTGAGCTTTCTTAGGGAATTAAGAGCCAGGTTCGCGAAGTTTATATGGGCAGGTAAAACGGCGAGATTAAGGAGAGAAATTTTAACCTTGCCTAAGGAGAGGGGAGGAGTGGGCTTCCCGGACCCAATAGGTTACTATGACGCAGCTCACACGTCAAGGGTGGTCGAATGGTGCATTCAGGAGAAGCACAAACCGTGGATACTCTTAGAGCAAAAAATTACAAACATCCCCCTAGAAGGAATGGCGTGGATACAAGAAGTAGACATACCAGGTGAGGTTAAGAAACACCCAACAATAGGGCCTACCCTGCGCGTCATGAAAAAACTAACCAGGAAAACGAAACTCTCGCCTCATCCAAGCCCACTTACTCCGGTCCTGGGAAACCCGAAATTTCAAATAGGGCTCCTAGATCCACATTTCAAGAGGTTAAAACGTTTAGGTTGGAGTAGAGTAATACACTTTGAGGGGGAGAGTCTAGGGGCAAGAAGAGAGGAAAGAGAAGAGGTTATTAAAAAATAACTCGACTCACTTAGACAAAATCAACTAAAAACTGCCATCAGAGCAATAAATCCAAAAAGGGGACCGCTAAGAGACCTTTCAGGATTTGAGGAAATGTGCCTGAAGGGAGATGAGATGAGACATGGTCTCTCTCTGATGTACAGTCTCTGGGTAGTAATGGTGAAGCACCAAACGAACTTACCATTTATACGAACCTGGGAAAGAGAGCTGGAAGTGGTGTTCTCCGAAAATCAGAGAACAAAATTTTTTAAATTTACGCATAAGCATCATTGGCTACCAGATACCAAGAGGGGGGGTATAAAATCTTAACCAGATGGTATAAAACCCCTGTAGTACTAAAACCGGATATTCCCGGAAGTTTCAGATAGGTGCTGGCGATGTGGCAAGGAGAAGGGTTACTATGCTACATGTTTTTTGGTCATGTTGTAAAGTTAAGGGACTTTGGGGAAAATGGTCATGGACACAGTTAGTGACATCACAGAGGTGGACTTGGGAAGTAATCCGGCCACTTATCTTTTATTAGATATACCATTGTCCACGGCAAGGTTCAAGAGGTCCCTGATAAGACATTTTCTGGTGGCAGCAAGGGCATGTATTCCAATCTTATGGAAAAGTACCAATATCCCAAATAAGCAACAATGGTTAGGTAGAATATCCGAAATCCAACAAATGGAGAAGCTTACCATGGGTATAAGAGAACAAGAGGAGAAGTATAGATTGACATGGTCACCGTACATAAGATACAGAGAGGGAGATCTTTGAGGGAGGGGAGAGGTGGGGCGAGGAGGCGACGATCGGGAAAGATAGGGTTCTCTCTTTTTTTTTTTTTTTTTTGTGTTTAGGAGAAGGGAGGGAGGGGAGGAAAGGGGTTACTAGGCGATGAGTTGGATACTGGTGGATGAGTTATAAGTTTAGGTTATTGACAAGATGTGGTTGTTAATTTAAACAGCAATATACAGAACTTGGAAGTGGCTAAGAAGACTGTAATAATGCATGTAGCAACATATAGAAGTCATGTATGTTTGTAAATGTAACAACGTACAATGGATATTTCTGGAAAAAAAAGATGTAAAATAAAGAATTAAAAAAAAAGAAGATGCAGGACGAGAAGGTCGACGGACAGAGAAGAAGATGGGAGAAGACGGCAAGATGTGGACGAGAAGACCCAAGAAAGAAGCAGAGGAAGAAACCCGAAGGAAAGAAGAAGAAGAAGGAACCGCGGAAAGAAGATTTTATTAAAAGGATTGTCAAAAACCGGCTACTGTCATTTTTAACACTTTTGTCCCTTTTTTTGGGGGTGAAATGGTAGAGGTACAATGTACCCCATTACCATTTCACACAGGGGGGGGCGGGATCTGGGGGTCCCCTTTGTTAAAGGGGTCTTCCAGATTCTGATAAGCCCCCCGCCCGCAGACCCCCACAACCACTGGGCAAGGGTTGTGGGGATGAGGCCCTTGTCCCCATCAACATGGGGACATCCTCCCCATGTTGAGGGCATGTGGCCTGGTGCGGTTCAGGAGAGGGGGGGGCCGCACTCTGTCCCCCCTCTTTTCTGCGGCCGGCCAGGTTAACGTGCTCGCATAAGGGTCTGGTGTGGATTTTTAGGGGGACTCCACGCCATTTTTTTTTAAAATTTGGGGTGGAGTTCCCCTTAAAATCCACACCAGACCTGAAGGGCCTGTCATGGATATTTGCCGGGAACCGCACGTCTTTTTTTTTTTTTGGTTTTTACGGCGGGGTTCCCCTTAATATCCATATCAGACCTGAAGGGCCTGGTAATTCAATTTGGGGGGACCCCCATACATTTTTTTTTTTTTAGTTTTAATGAGCAACGCCTGTATTCTTTATAGCCATGAGTACTTTAAAATTACTTTTTGTTTTTCACTTCAGAAATGACATCTTGTACAGGGACAGTTCTAAGCACGGGAAACATGTGTGTAAACCCCCTCCCCCCTGTATGAAATTTAAAGGAATATTTCACTTTTATTATTTCACTTTAACCACTTCCATACCGCGCCTATTCTGGCACTTCTCTCCTTCATGTAAAAATTATATTTTGTTCCTGGGAAATTACTCAGGACCCCCAAACATTATATATATTTTTTTAGCAGACACCCTAGGGAATAAAGTGGCGGTCATTTTTTATTTGATTTCCAACGGTATTTGCGCAATCATTTTTCTAACGCCTTTTTTTTTTGGGCCAAAAAAAAAAACACGGTCCATGAATTAACAAAACAGTAAAGTTAGCCCAATTTTTGAGGGATAATGTGAAAGATGATGTTACACCGAGTAAATAGATACCTAACTTGTCGCGCTTTAATATTGTACACACTCAGGGAATGGCGCCAAACTTTGGGGACATAAAAATATCCATAGGCGATGCTTGTTTTTTTTTATACAGGTGACCAGTTCAGAGTTACAGAGGAGGTCTAGGGCTAGAATTATTGCTCTCGCTCTAACGCATGCGTCAATACCTCACATGTGTGGTTTGAATGGTGTTTACATATGTGGGGACTTACATGCATATTCACTTCTGAGTGCGAGCTTCTAGGGACAGGGGCGTTTTTTTTTATTTTTTTTTTTAGCTCATATTTTTCTGCTTGCACTTTTTTGTCACTTTTTTGATTTTGGATCACTTTTCTTCCTATTACAAGGAATGTAAACATCCCTTGTAATAGGACTAGTGTGTGGCAGGTCCTCTTTATGGAGAGAGGCGGGGTCAATAAGGCTGGAAAGCATGGTATTGAAAAAAAAAAGATCTCATGCTTTCAGCTGCAATCATGTTCGTTCAGCACAGTGGTGTAGTGTATTGCACTTTGACCTAGCAGCAAAAGGGTCGCTGGTTCGAATGCTGCCCGTGACACCATCTGCATGGAGTTTGCATGTTATCCCTGTGCCTGCGTGGGTTTCCTCCCACACTATAAAAACATTCTGTAAATCGGATCCGGTCTAAATAAGCCCTAATATGCAGTAGTATATTTAGGTTTTGTGCTGCCCTAGGCCTGACTACATTTCTGCACCTCCTAATAGAAAAATGACCCACCCCTTCCTGTCAAAGCCACACCCTGTTTTTGTATCACCCGCCCAGGAATTTTCAGGGCACACACACACACACTAGTTCTGGGGGGGAGGGGGTTACTGGACTCCCTTAATTTGCATAGTTTTTCTCTCACTTCCTGTTTGGCTATGGGGCAGGAAGTGAAGGCAAATCTCCCCAATTGGACACAGATAATACAAAATAAACTGACAGGGCCTATAACCCTCCCTCACTCTATCCAAAATTAAAAAAAATAAAAAGTGTTGATTATAGTTCTAGCGGACTGACCATTGAGTCACTCGGGCACTGCCCGAGGGCCCCATGTCACTAGGGGGCCCCATCAGGGTTGCCAGGCTCAGTAAAACCAGGGACAGTATGTAAAAATCTGTGTTTTTTTTTAAATCTGTCCCTGATATGTCCGAAACTGACATGCTTTTAATGTGAATATCCCAAGATTTTAGCTGCACTGCCTCCTGGCGTGGTGGCCATCTGTAAGCCAGAGGGGCCCCATAATCTTCTATTGCCCCATGAGTTGTCAGTCCGCCCCTGGTTCTAGTTTAAGCACAAATTTCATAGAGTTTTATTGAGGCCTAAGAAAATATAACCATGCCAATAGGCCAGGATACAGCGTTGCTAATATGTATGAATGTGTGTGTTGGGTACCCCACAAACACCACCCAATGTTAACAAAAAAATTATTAATTTGCAAATAAGTATTATCTGCTCATTTTTTGGGGATGTGTGCACCCCTGATAGTGACAACATTTGTGAGGTGTCTTCACCCTTTCTAATTCAAATTCATTCACTTCCTGTCACTTAGCCAAACAGGAAGTGAGGGTAAAACCTTACTAATATCTTTTCTTGGGGACACAGAGATCAATCTAAATAGTTTCCCATTATGTAAATTGCACTCTAGCATTTTGCTGTGGACACCCCAAATTATTAGGGATTTTGGGGTCCATTTACTAAAGGCAAATCCACTTTGCACTACAAGTGCAAAGCAAGGAAGAAAACAAAACAACTTTGCTTCTACAGGATTGGATGTTAAAACCATCAGTGCTTCCTCTCTCATTTTCAGCAACTATGCTTGTACTTGCAGAGTGGCTTTGTCTTTACTAAACCCCAAACTAAATAATCATTTGGGGCAGGGATCCTCAAACTACGGCCCTCCAGCTGTTGTAGAACTACACATCCCATGAGGCCTTGTAATGCACTGACATTCACAGACATGACTAGGCATGATGGGAATTGTAGTTCCTGAACAACTGGAGGGCCGTAGTTTGAAGACCCATGATTTGGGGTGTACACAGCAGTGCTGGAGTGCAATTTGCTTAATGGGGACACTAGTTAGATTGACCTGTGTCCCCAAGAAAAGACACAGGTAGGGTTTTAACCTCACTTCATGTTCAGCTGTGTGACAGGAAGTGAAGCCAATTTTAAGAAAAGGGACACAAAGCTCAACCCAAAAAAAAACACAAGCAGGGGTTCTAACACTCACTTGGCTTCCCTCAAACACCCACAATTTGAATAGGATTGCCTTGCGCTAGATTTAAGCACAGTGCTGTAAATAATAACTTACCCCCCCCCCCCCAACAGGCCATGTTTGCAGGTTTTCCTTCATCTTGCACATGTGCTTTAAAAGACAGTCTGGACAGCAATTCTTGATAAGAGAAATCCACAAAACATGTCGGGGGTACTTGAGGGCTGAGGACCACTGCAGTAAAAAGAAAATACTTACCACTCTGTCTTTAAAGTCATGGAGAATAAACATGGCAAACATTTCATGATTACACACCAGGAAAGAAGCTTAGACAAAAATCACACATAATTTGTTAGGCCCAAACATATTTCAGCTGCAGCTGTCAAAATATGTAGCATGAAAAAGTAACAAAAAACAAACTTCAAAAATGTAAAGTAATTTTTATTGGTCAACAAAACAAGGAAAGCAAAAAAAGACAAACAAACAAACACACACACACACACACACACACACACACACACACACACACACACACACACACACAAACAAAAATACATTTCAATAATCACAATAAACATAGGTTAACCTCTTCAGAAATTTAAATTTTTATCAAAATAAGGCCACAGAGACAAATACATCAAAGTGAACATCATTTAAAAATAAACAAAAACCATTGGCAAAATAAAACAAAAACATGCAACAAACCACATTTGTGTTTAGCAACAGCATTTCTGCCTGCCTGCCCCTATGAGGGCAGTTGAGGTCGGATCGATCTCCGCTTTTTATAACAGTGCTAGTAATGAAGCAATTGAAATCACATGAACAAATTGCAGTCTCTAGTTTGGGTGAGCTTTTTAAGTGCTTCCACCTGGTATTAACCCAACCATGCTTCTATGACCATCCAAGTGATTTTCACCTTTTAAAAAGAAAGGATATTTTTTTTCTAAGTGTCTGAGCAGACTCAGTTCATCACACATGTAGGAACAAAGCTGCAATGGCATGAGAGCTTTTTTTTTTTCCCTGAATTCATGCTTTCCAGCCTGAAGGGGAGGTCTTAGTGAATTATTACGTAACAAAACTAAAGAATAACAATTAAAATTCCCCCCACCTTACAGACAGAAGTGAACACGCACATTTAATAATCTATTTGTGGGAAAAAAAAGGTTGCCAATTTTGTTTGGGAGCCACGTCGCATGACTGCGCAATTGTCAGTTAAAGCAACGCCGTGCCGAATCACAAAAACTGGCCCGGTCATTGACAGGAATATGGTCCGGGGCTCAAGTGGTTAAAAATTAACAAAACACTAAAGTTAGCCCAATTTTTGGTGATAATGTGAAAGATGATGTTACACAGAGTAAATAGATACCTTACATGTCACGCTTTACTATTGCAATTATTTACTACCGGGCCAGTTTTTGTGATTTGCACGGCGTCGCTTTAACTGACAATTGCGCAGTCGTGCGACGTGGCTCCTAAACAAAATTGGCAGCCTTTTTTTTCCCACAAAGAGAGCTTTATTTTGGTGGTATTTGATCACCTCTGCGTTTTTTTTTTTTTAGAGCTATAACCAAAAATAGAGCGACAATTTAAAAAAAAAAAGAATAATTTTGACTTTTTGCTATAATAAATATCCCCAAAAATATATATTCTAAGAAATAAAAAAATCCCTCAGTTTAGGCCGATACATATTCTACATCTTTTTGGTTCCAAAAAATCGCAAATAGCGTTTATTGATTGGTTTTGGCAAAAGTTGTAGCGTCTACAAAATATGGCATTTTGGCTATTTATTTTTTTAAACTAGTTATTGCGGCGATCAGCGATTTTTATCGGTACTGCGACATTATGGCGGACACATCGGACACTTTTTTGGAACCATTGGCATTTTTCGAGCGATCAGTGCTATAAAAATGCATTGCTTACTATAAAAATGCCACTGGCAGGGAAGGGGTTAACACTAGGTGCGAGGGAGGGGTTAAATATGTTCCCTGGGTGTGTTCTAACTGAAGGGGGGGTGGGACTGACATGGGTAAATGACAGATCGCTGTTCATGAAGGGTAATTCCAGACCAAAAAAAAAAAAGGGGGTTCCCCTCCAGGTGCATACCAGGCTCTTAGGCTTGGTCTGGAACATAAGGGGTTAAACCCGCGCAGAAAACCAGCGTGGGGTCCCCCCCAAGATCCAAAAAAAGCACTTATCCCAGGCACGCAGTCTGGCCGGACAGGAATGGGGGTGGGGACGAGCGAGCGCCCCCCCCCCTCCTGAGCCGTACCAGACCACATGCCCTCAACATGGGGGAGTGTGTGCTGTGGGGGAGGTGGCACTGCCCCCCCACCCCAAAGCACTCTTGTCCCCATGTCGATAGGGACAAGAGCCTCTTCCCGACAACCCTGGCCGTTGGTTGTCGGGGTATGCGGGCGGGGGGCTTATCAGAATCTGAGAGGCCCCTTTAATAAGGTGGCCCCTAGATTCCGGCCCCCCACCCTATGTGAATGAGTATGGGGTACATTGTACCCCTACCCATTCACCTGGGGGAAAAAAATGTAAATAAATAAAACACCAGACATGAATAAATTAATTTATTAGTCAGCCGGGGGTCTTCTGCCGGGGCCCCACACCACCACCCCATTAGGCCCCGGGCTTCGCCGTCTTCTGACGGGACCCCCTTCACCATGAGGCTCCTGCCTATGGGGGAGGGCTCCGGGCTTCGTCTATTTCTGCCGGGGGGGTGTGCTGTAGCCCCCCCCCGGGCTGTTTTCTGCCGGGACCCCCTTCCCCATGAGGCTCCTGCCTATGGGGGAGGGTCCTGGGCTTCGTCGGTTTCTGCGGGGGGGCACCTGCCCTCCCCCGTCTTCAGCGCCGTATTTCGCCGGGACCCCCTTTACCATGAGGCTTCCTGCCTATGGGGGAGGGTCCCGGGCTTCGTCGGTTTCTGCGGGGGGGGGGCACCTGCCCTCTCCCGTCTTCAGCGCCGGGCTTCTACGATGTTTTCCGCCGGAGGGCGCCATCCTCCGGGCTTCTGCGGTGCCTTCCGCTTCTGCCTGACTCCTCCGCGGAGCCCAGGGCTTGTCTTCTCCCTTCTCTTCCATTCGATGTTGACACGGCGAGGTCCGGCACTAGAGTGCCGTGTGAGCGATGGGCATTGACTTATATAGGGCAATGCCACCATGTGACCTCAACCCATGTGACATCACATTCCCATCATGCCCAGGGAATGTGATGTCACATGGGTTGAGGTCACATGGTGGCATTGCCCTATATAAGTCAATGCCCGTCGCTCACACGGCATGTCAGCGCGGAACCTCGTCGTGTCAACATCCAATGGAAGAGAAGGGAGAACACAGCGGAGACAAGCCCTGGGCTCCCGGAGGAGACAGGCAGAAGAAGGAACAGAGAAGAAAGAAGAGGGAAGAAAGCCCTGAGCTCCCGGAGGAGACAGGCAGAAGGAACAGAGAAGAAAGAAGAGGGAAGAAAGCCCTGGCTCCGCGGGGGAGCCAGGCAGAAGAGGGAGCAGAGAAAAGACCGGGGAGTTGGCGCACCCCCGGCAGAAGACCAGGAAGACCGGAACCCTGGCGGAAGGCACCGGAAAGACCGGGGGATAGGCGCCATCCCCCGGCAGAACTCGCCGAAGTCCGGATGCCCCCCCTAATGTAAAAGAGCTTAAATGGGGTGGGGGCCCCCGGCGGAAGGCTCCGGAGAGGACCGAGGGATGGCGCCCTCCCCCGGCAGAAATCACTGAAGCCCAGGGTCCCGGCGGAAGATCGGGAAAGAAGAAACCCCCCTTCTAAAAGAGCTAAAGAAGAAAGGGGGCGGCCCGGAGCTGATTAATAAATTATTTTATTCTGTGTGGTGTGTTTATTTTACTTTACACTTTTCCCCAGGTGAATGGGTAGAGGTACGATGTACCCCATACTCATTCACATAGGGTAGGGGGCCGGCATCTGGGGGCCCCCTTATTAAAGGGGGCTCGCAGATTCCGATTAGCCCCCGCCCGCATACCCCGACAACCAATGGCAAGGGTTGTCGGGAAGGAGGGCTCTTGTCCCTATCGACATGCGGGACAAGAGTGCTGTGGGTGGGGGGGCAGTGCCCCCCCTCCCCCACAGCACACACTCCCCCCATGTTGAGGGCATGCGGGTCTGGTACGGCTCAGGAGGGGGGGCAGCTTGCTCGTCCCCACCCCCATCCTGTCCAGGCCAGACTGCGTGCCTGGGATGAGGGTTTGGTTTGGATCTGGGGGGAACCCCAGCGCCGATTTTCGGCTGCGGGTTTAACCCCTCACAGTTCCGGACCAAGCTCTAAGAGCCTAATGTACCCCTGGGAGGGGGACCCGCGCCGATTTCAAAGTTTGAGATTGGCCGCGGAGTTCCCCTTCAGGCTGAAACAGTCGGTATTCCTGTGCCGCGTCACGCAGCGCAATCACGGTACGCCCGCTTGGTATTTACCAAGATTTTCTCGGCGTACTGACAAGGCGCACGGGATCCCTGACATTTCTCTCTACGCATGCCCAGTATGCAAATGAACCTCCCCGAGGTTCAGGCGCACTGTGTAAGCGTACGGGATCTGTTTTTCAAAAACACTTTCACTTTCAATTCGGCCCGCCAAACACTTTAAAACACATGTCACTTCACTTCCCCCGCATCAACCCCACCTCCCCCCCCTAATAAACCTCCCGCCCGAATCCCCGATATTTACATTTCAATGTGCCATGCACCAGGTTATAGTGGTGCCCAATGCGCCCTCTCCTGGGCGCACTGAGCACATTAGTAACTACTGAAATACACTGCACTAGCAGCGTATTTCAATAGTAAATGTCAAAACGGCTGCTACTCCTGCTTTTTCTCCATGAGTCATGGAGTAAAGGCTTGGTAAATCAGCCCCATTGTGTCCAAAGGTCATTAAAACAAGTTTGTTCAAAAAATATATCTTTGCATGGGAAACATGTGGTCTAAAAAGTATAAAAAAGCAAACAGAAAAAGGATGTCATAATGCCATATATGGTCACGGAGTGATGAACTGGTCGTTTGTATGGATACATACAGTCTCATGTGTATAAAATACACATATAGATATAGGATATTTGAGTATTTATTGAGTATTTTTAGGGGTACTGACAGCAGGGGGCGGCAAGGATGTAGGTATATAACATACCTTAGTGCGTAGAGAGATAAGTCAATGGAAGGAATACATTAGAGTAAAGTAAGGGTGCATTACCCATAGTAAGACATATCTACAGAGTACTATGAAAAAGAGGAAAAGAGGAAAAGAAAATATAAAGACCCAAAAGGTATCAAAGAAATATATATATATTTATATATAGTTTGTCCCAGATAGTGGCAGACAGGTAATTAGTAGTATACCTGCAGGTACTGTCAGGGTGGAGACAACGTCATGGAAGGGTTAAAACCAAGGAAGGTGGACCATAATACATCATATGGAACCAAGCCCAAGCAGGCTGCCACTTCTATAGATTTATTTTAACCCATTGATATAAAAAGAAAAGGGAATGGATATGAAATACAGAAATGCACCATAATGCATATTGATCTATGTCTGCTTGTTGCAAACTGGGCAGGCTTACTAAGTAGCAGCATCAAATGACAAGAAAGAAAAAGAAATTAAGGTAAAAAGCTTGCCTATTACGTGGTCAATGATCCTCTTGTTGCTGCAGCCAGGGAGAGACTGACGCTGAGCCCTCGCACAGACAAGTATATATGTCTGCAGGTATCAGCGTCAGTGAACACAGCTGAGTGTATGGGGTGGACAGGGGGAGGGAACCTGCACGCATTATCACATTCAGAGGCCACCCTCCGGGTGTAATGATACGCGACGTCTCCGCCCAACACCCCCACAACAGGGAAATCCCGACAACGTCAGGAGGTGGGCGGTACCAGGCGTGTCCCAGGACGTCATATATGAGGGGCGAAAAAGAAGGAGAAGGCGCGGCGCGCCAAAGTCCCGCGGCGCAGGAAAGAAAGAGGCGGGTCCCGCCACGTAAACAACGGGGGGGAGGCCGTCTCCCTCCATAGAAAAGGACACTTAGAGTCCGAGTCTTACCTGCGCCGAGTGTCAGAAAATCCCAAAACAGGGGCCCAAAACATAAACTCAAAAATATCAAATAAAAAAGTGCAGAAGGAAGATTACTGATTGCACTAATCCGTCAGTACACCAAGCACTCGAAAATGGCAAGTTTTAAAGTATTATGGTGGTTGGGTGGGGGTGGCCCATACCATGTGAGTAAATCGGAACTTAAAATACCCACACACAGGGAGAGCTAGGCTTACAATCTGTGGTTTCTGATGTTATAAAGTGCTATGTTGGTATTGAACCAAAAACCCAAAAAGGGCACTTGTCTGTGCGAGGGCTCAGCGTCAGTCTCTCCCTGGCTGCAGCAACAAGAGGATCATTGACCACGTAATAGGCAAGCTTTTTACCTTCATTTCTTTTTCTTTCTTGTCATTTGATGCTGCTACTTAGTAAGCCTGCCCAGTTTACAACAAACAGTATAGAAAGTGCTTACACCTCTATACTGGTGCACCCATTTCTTGGGATTTTGTATAATTACACTGGCTTACTTTGTTTTTAATCACAGATCACTGGTCATATTTCCTCTTCCTGGAATTAATTTAACCCTTCCAACAAAGCAACTAGCCAGCCCCTATATCTGTACCTTCGGGGGGGGGGGGGGGATTTTCCTTGATAGGTCTCTGTTTATATATTGGTAAGTATGCACAACTAAAACATACTATATATTTATATATTAATGCACATAGATCAATATGCATTATGGTGCATTTCTGTATTTCATATCCACTCCTCTTTCTTTTTATGTCAAGGGGTTAAAATAAATCTATAGAAGTGGCAGTCTGCTTGGGCTTGGTTCCATATGACGTATTATGGTCCACCTCCCTTGGTTTTAACCATTCCATGACGTTGTCTCCACCCTGACAGTACCTGCAGGTATACTACTAATTACCTGTCTGCCACTATCTGGGACAAACTATATATAAATATATATATTTCTTTGATACCTTTTGGGTCTTTATATTTTCTTTTCCTCTTTTTCATAGTACTCTGTAGATATGTCTTACTATGGGTAATGCACCCTTACTTTACTCTAATGTATTTCTTCCATTGACCTATCTCTCTACGCACTAAGGTATGTTATATACCTACATCCTTGCCGCCCCCTGCTGTCAGTACCCCTAAAAATACTCAATAAATCATCAAATATCCTATATCTATATGTGTATTTTATACACATGAGACTGTATGTATCCATACAAACGACCAATTCATCACTCCGTGACCATATATGGCATTATGACGTCCTTTTTCTGTTTTTTTATACTTTTTAGACCACATGTTTCCCATGCGACGATATATTTTTTGAACAAACTTGTTTTAATGACCTTTGGACACATTGTCTCAACTGGCAAGACAGCAATGTCTATCTCCTCCTGAGAAAGATTGCATATAAATCAACCTAGTACATACTTTTCTAGCCTGTTATATTATAAAAACAATAAACCTCAAGCAGAAATTTAATTATTACCAGTGGTGGTTTGTTGGGGCTTTTTTCTGTGTGGGTCTCTGGGCACTGCCCTGCACACAGTGAGAGCTGTGGTGAGGGGATGTTAATGCTAGTTGATTATTGTTTTGGTATTTTGTATCTTTATTTATGTACTTATTTATTATTTTTCTCCCATTTTTGGATTGTACTGCGACACCTTGCACTACCCCTTGCCCTGATGAAGAGGCATCACTCTCCATAGCCTCGAATTGTTGGCACACTTGTCTTCACTCAATAGACAGTTCTTTGAGGGTGTTTTTGCAATTTATTGTCGCTTTTATATTTTCCTTCGTGTTTTATTATCTTTGATGTTTAACGCCGCTGACCTTTATATGTCCTTGGTTGAATTTTTCCTTATTTTTTGGTCAATTGGATGCTTTTACCAAACGTTGTAGTACCGGCCTTTATGTGTTGTCTACGAACAACAATATTTAATAAAATTTGATACATTTTTGATATATAATTGAAGACCAGTCAGTTTTTTATCGTTACTTATCAACCAGTCTCCCAAGTAAAAAGTCCCATCGAGGAAACACACCCCCCTTTAGGGGTACACAAATTAGTTCTAATTTAGGGATGTGGTGAGATTATGTTTTTTTGCTTACATGCCTAGGGGACACCTATCCTTCTTTCTATACTCCCTTCCTGATCCCAATTGCTGATACTCTTTTTCTCAGCCACGTTTAGATTTCGATTTACCAAGATCATACCTGTTTTATTACTACCAGCTCAGGCACGCTATCCGTGCCCAGCTTGGCTCCCTGGATGATCCCACTGACCTGCCCCCATTGGAAAAACTGCTCAGACAGCCAGATTCCATTAAACTTGTCTCCACCTATTATGCAGCCCTAATGACTGACTTTAACCCCAGGTTTCACAAAGCTCAGGTAAAATGGACCTCTCTGGACATCTCCCTAGTAGACGAGGACTGGTCAGAATTTAGTGATACGTTTAAAACCTCTGTTATTGCTTCCCGGGACCGCATCATACAGGTAAAAATTTTCCATCAAACCCACCTCTTTTCGGCTAGGTAACACAGGATGGGTCTCCTGCCCTCAGCTGCCTGTTTCCGCGGCTGTGGCCGGGAGGCCGATTTCTTACACTGCTTCTGGACATGCCCAGTAGTCCAGGACTTCTGGGAAGAAGTGGGCGCTTTCATCTCATCGGCGCTAGACCTCCCAAACATAATCCATCCCAAGAACTGCCTATTAGGCATTTTTGGCGAATTACACCTATCATCACATGCCAAGAGACTGCTCCGTATACTCTTCTTCTATGTTAAAAAAGCAATTTTACTGTCCTGGAAGGGCACACAGACATCTCTGAAATCCCTCTGGTTAAACTTATTAATGACGCTATCCCACTGTATAAAACTTACTTTCGAACTCCAGAAACGGAAACAAAACCTTCCACAAAATTTGGGGTAGATGGTTGGCTAGTCCGCTAACCGTCTCCAGCACTGATTGTACTACTCTTGCTTGACCATTGATGGGCCGTCTGCCTCACAGATCTCTAATGTCTGGACCTTTGCTTTTGCTATATCCAGGTTTTTTACCTGATCCTTTTGCCACTATGCCTACTTTATATTTTTCATGATTGTCAGGTTATTGTTCTATTTTTGAGTGTATTTCCTAACGTTTATGACCAGGTTGTCTGGTGTTTTTTTTTTATGTTTTTCTGTTTGTTGGTTTGTCTTAAACTAATAAAAATATCTTAAAAAAAAATGCAGCCACTGTGCCATCATATGCAGAGCCACTTTGCCCATCAAATACAGCCTCACTGTGCCATGAATGCAGTCACTGTTCCCATCAATTGCAGTCTCACCGTGCCCATCATATGCAGACACTGTGCCTATCAAATGCAGCCTCACTGTGCCCATGATATGCAGCCACTGTGCCCCATGATATGCAGCCACTGTGCCCCATGATATGCAGCCACTGTGCCCCATGATATGCAGCCACTGTTCCCCATGATATGCAGCCATTATGCCCCATCATATGCAGCCACTGTGCCCAACATTTGCAGCCGCTGTGCCCATCATATGCAGCCACTGTGCCCCATGATATGCACCCACTGTGCCTTATGATATGCAACCACTGTCCCCTATGATATGCAGCCACTGTGCCCGTGATATACAGCCACAGTGACCCCCCCGCCCGCCTGCTGTCTGACTGCCCTTACCCCATCTTGGTAGCAGGTCAGGCAGTGGGTGATGGCAGTGAGCTGTGTGGGATGAGCAGCGGGTTCCCCATGCTGTTCTCTATGCTTCCCTGTCAGAAAAAAAAGGGAATATTTGGGACTTTAGATGAGACGCAAGAGAGGGTTTGCGCCTTCACCCCTAATTGCTATGCAAAAAAAAGAAGGGGGGAGGGGGGGATTTTGAATGAGGTGCGTGGGGTAGAGCCAGACAAATCCATGTGTATATGTAAATAATTATGTTTATTATTAGACCAAAATAGGGCATGGATCAACCCATATAAATGCATAATAGCACATTGACATATAAAATACAAAATAACAACATACATACTGTGAATTATAACCAACATGACACAGAGAATAAATATTGTACATCACAGCCCCCAAAATGGAGTAGAAATGGCCATTATAGTTTGAAATAACTGCCAACTGGGGACGGGGGGAGGGTTGTGAGATAGTGATAAACAGATAGACTGCCATAACTTAAAATATTCACATAAGAACTGATACTGCGACCATGCGATACCACCTGCCGGGGGGGGGGGGGTTGGCCAGATAAATATGTCCAGCACGGGAGCTGAGGAAAGGACCCAAGCAAGAACCAGGAGCACGCACGCAGTCCCTCCAAGAAGTGTGTTCTTATGAAAGAATCTTGATATAACTGTAGAGTAAGTGGTTTGTTACCATAATAGTATAAATAGAAAACACTTCATATAGATTAAACCCATCACCACAATATAAAAATATTGTGAAACATGTCACCAGGTGAACAGAATGAGAAAGTAATGAAGTGTCCATATAGTTAGAATAGGGAGGAGAAGATAGGATTCCTGAAATCAGGAGAGAAAAATAAAAGCTAGAGTAATGAAAAAGAAAACAAAGAAATAGTAATGATGCTTGTTGTAAAGAAAGGAACTGGAAATACAACAAAGGCTTGCTATGTAGGTTCTGGTGGGATAGAAACCAAAACTGAAGTGCAGAGTGGAACTGCTTAGAAAAGAGTCACTGAAGGGGAACTGCAGGGTGAGCCCAGTAGCCAGGTTCCCATCCAGCTTCACGACGAAGGAGAGACAGTATGGCAGCCACCGGACCTACTCCCCACGTGTCTGCCCAGCTGAAATATCCCACTCCTACGTGAAGAGACGCCCACCGGACGTCACACGCATAGCGTGGGAGGCGTGGCGCCGATGCACAGTGAAGGTGCCTGCCCAATCCCCCACCCCCAAAGTCTATGGGATGGAGCAGAGAGGAGCAGTCTATGGGTGCCAGCATGCATCGCAACTCCAAAGTTCTGCCGGCTGCAGAACACATGGAAACAAATCAGCCCAAAAGAGCAGACAATTAATGGCAGCATTGTGTCCTTCCAATAATCAGCTGTGTTCTATGTTGTATATGGTAACTTGACAACTAGGGGTCAGATACCAGGAAGTGAAGGCTCTTGAATAGAGTTGAGCGAACACCTGGATGTTCGGGTTCGGACCCGAAGCGGAACTTTGAAAAAAAAGTTTGGGTTCGGGACCCGAACTTGACCCGAACTTTGACCTGAACCCCATTGAAGTCAATGGGGGACCCAGACTTTTGACTACTAAAATGTCTCTAAAAAACGAAGGGAAAGGGCTGGAGGGCTGCAAATGGCAGCAAAATGTCGGGAAGTACTCTGGAAATAAATGTGGATAGGGAAATAACTTAAAATAACATAAAAAAAATAAAAATAAAAAATAAAATCATTTTGACCTAGGAGGACGAGGTCCATATGTAGTAGGAGGTTGAGGTGGATGTGGCGGTGTAGGTGGAAGCGGCGGTGGAGGAGGAGGAGGTAGCCAACACAGCAGGTTTTGGTTTTTAATTGATTTATTTTTTAAATTAGGGTAAACCCCAAAAGAGTGAGAAAGATATAGGGTTGCTACCTCATCCCTTTAAACCTGAACACAGAGTAATTACACAAGTTCTGGGGCTAATTTAATGTCGATAAGGCACCAAGTGAGTTTAATTAGTTTAATTAGCAGCACCTGGATGGACTTGTGTCTTTTTTCAACCTGACTAACTATGTAAAGTGAATCTGCTAGCCTAGTTCCAATGGTGTAATGTAATGTTTTTTTTAAACCTTAATCAGCCAGAGAACCTGTGTAATTAATATGTTTTTGCTTTTAAAGGGATGAGATGGCAACCCTAGAAAGATCAGAAAAAAAAACAATGGCTGGGTAAGGCCGGCCCGGTGTCTATTCTGCACAAGGTACGGACAAGTCCTCTGGGATCTATGCCTGGTTCATTTTAATGAACGTGAGCTTGTCCACATTGGCTCTGGACAGGCGGCTGCGCTTGTCTGTGATAACGCCCCCTGCCGTGCTAAATACACGTTCAGACAATACACTGGCTGCAGGGCAGGCCAGCACCTCCAAGGCGTAAAGGGCAAGCTCAGGCCATGTGCCCAATTTGGAGACCCAGAAGTTTAAGGGGGCATAGCCGTCATTCAGTACGTGTAGGCGAGTGCACACATACTGCTCCACCATGTTGCTGAAATGCTGCGTCCTGCTAAAACGTTCCATATCAGCTGGTGGTGCTGTTTGTTGTGGCATGCTGACAAAGCTTTTCCACATTTCGGCCATGCTAACCCTGCCTTCTGAGGTGCTGGCGGTGCCCCTGCTGCGTTGGCGACCTCTTCCTCCTCCTCTGCCTTCGCCTTGTGCTTCCACTGTGCCCCCGCTGCCAGGTGGGAATTGCACCAGCAGCGCGTCTACCAGCTTGCGCTTGTACTCGCGCATCTTGCGATCACGCTCCAATGAGGGAATTAAATATGCAGAGATTCACTTATATATTTCTCTCCCTATAGCACGAAGCAGGAACCTAGCCCTAAACAATGTACTGCACAGACAGTATATCACAGGGGACAGGTGGAGTGCTGGTGAAATAGGCAGAGATTCACCTATATATTTATCTCCCTATAGCAAGAAGCAGGAACCTAGCCCTAAACAATGTACTGCACAGACAGTATATCACAGGGGACAGGTGGAGTGCTGGTGAAATAGGCAGAGATTCACCTATATATTTCTCTCCCTATAGCAAGAAGCAGGAACCTAGCCCTAAACAATGTACTGGACACACACAGTATATCACAGGTCACAGGTGCAGTTCTGGTGAAATAGGCAGAGAGTCACCTATATATTGCTGTCCCTATAGCAAATAGCTGGAACCTCTCCCTAAACAATGTACTGGACACACACAGTATATCACAGGTGACAGGTGCAGTGCTGGTGAAATAGGCAGAGAGTCACCTATATAATGCTGTCCCTATAGCAAATAGCTGGAACCTCTCCCTAACTATGTACTGGACACACGCAGTATATCACAGGTGACAGGTGCAGTGCTGGTGAAATAGGCAGAGAGTCACCTATATATTGCTGTCCCTATAGCAAATAGCTGGAACCTCTCCCTAAACTATGTACTGGACACACGCAGTATATCACAGGTGACAGGTGCAGTGCTGGTGAAATAGGCAGAGAGTCACCTATATATTGCTGTCCCTATAGCAAATAGCTGGAACCTCTCCCTAAACTATGTACTGGACACACACAGTATATTACAGGTGACAGGTGCTGTGCTGGTGAAATAGGCAGAGAGTCACCTATATATTGCTGTCCCTATAGCAAATAGCTGGAACCTTTTCCTAAACTATGTACTGGACACACACAGTATATCACAGGTGACAAGTGTAGTGCTGGTGAAATAGGCAGAGAGTCACCTATTGTCATGGATCTGCCACTTAAGGGTTAATGGTGCAGACTGATTTCAGTGATTGACAGCAGGCTGCCCTATTTAAACACCTCAGCAGCACAATGTCATGGATCTGCCACTTAAGGGTTAATGGTGCAGACTGATTTCAGTGATTGACAGCAGGCTGCCCTATTAAACACCTCAGCAGCACAGTGTCTTCGCTGCCTGATCTGCAGTTCTGACTTTGGATCCCTACCTGAGACCTGTTGTTCTCCTACCTGCCTGAAATCCTGATTGATCTCTGAACCCGGCTTGTCTGACTACTCTACCTCTCCAATCCCAACCCGGCTCCGTCCGACCATCCGCCTGCTGGACCTCTCCGTTGCCAGATCCACCTGCTTGTATTACCGACTACCCTTCTGCCATCTCCTTCCTGCCTAACCATTGTGACCCGGCTTGTCTGTTCCTGCTAACCAATATATCTGAACTGTCTCCTGTTGTGCCGCTGTAGTCGCAGCTTCCGTGCGGGTCGCTGACCCATCCTCCGCTCCTGCGTTCAGCATCGTCTATCAAGAGGGTTCCGTCCATCTGCGACTTCTCTTCACCACCTCGGCACTCCTACCCCTCTGTGCTCCGAGTCCGCTGTTCTCATATTCAGTGGCTCGCGAACCAGAGCCGTAAGAGGGGCTACCCTGCATCAGACTCTGGTAACCAGGTACGTAACAGTATCAGGCAGCCATGACAGAGTCTGCAGGCGTAGTTCCGGCTATGGAAGAGGTGTGTAAACACTTAGCATCACTTACCCAGGCCGTTAAAAACCTACAAGATGGCTACCTGAGATTGGAGGGGCAGGTTCAGAACTTATCAGCTTCTGGGGACGCAACTTCAGCATCCACCGCTAGATCATCGTCATCTGCGGGTCCGTCAGTTGTGATGTTGCCACCTGAACCCAGGGTTCCCATGCCCGAAACGATTCTCCGGGGATCGAACCAAGTTCCGGGACTTCCGAAACGCATGTCAGTTATACTTTGCTTTGCAACCCCGAACCTTTTCTTTGGAAGCCACTAAAGTGGGATTTGTCGTTTCCCTACTCCAATGGGAACCCCAAAATTGGGCACATCGCTTGTTAGAGGAGAACGGTGTCCAGACAGAGACTTTGCTAAACTTCTTCCAGACTATGGCACAGCTCTACGACGACCCGCAAAGGACTGCTACTGCTGAAGCTGCTTTACTCGCTCTCCAACAGGGGCGTAGAGCAGTGGAGGACTATGTTACTGATTTCCGCCGCTGGAGTGCGGACACCCAGTGGAATAGCGCAGCCTTGCGCCACCAATTTCGCTTAGGTCTGTCTGAAGCCTTAAAGGATGAATTGGCCCGCATTGGGGTACCTGACACCCTGGATGATCTGATTTACAAAGCCGTTCCGATCGACCGACGACTAAGGGAACGCCGAGCGGAACGATCCTCTCAACAGAGTCGCCAGTCCTGGGTCACCACCCGGGCCCCCTTGCCTCCTTCTCGTTTTTCACCACCTGTTTCTTCCAATTCAGCTGGTCCACCCATGGATACTTCAGAACCCATGCAAATAGGCGTGATGAGACCCACCTTGCCACCTGAAGAACGCACACGCCGCCGTCAGCTAAACCTGTGTCTATATTGTGGTGAGGCCGGTCACTACGTACACAATTGTCCCGTCAAAATACGTAAGTTCCGTTCTTCAGTTCCTGGTAACATTTCTGCTATTACTACCAACCCCAACCATCTTGCTCTCTTCCTTTCCTTACAGCTTCCGGGAAAGACGGTGTCGATCAACGCTATCGTTGATTCAGGGGCATGCAGTTGTTTCATCGATTCCTCATTTGCCGATCTGCATAACATTCCCGTCCGCACAAAGGACTTTAGACTTTCCGTTTTTTTGGCTGATGGCTCACACATCAAATCAAACTGGGCAAGTGCTATTACTTCATCCAATCATAAGGAACTTTTAATTTTGGACGTCATTTCATCTCCTTTGTTTCCAGTAATCCTGGGTATACCCTGGCTTCAGGTACACAATCCTCAAATTGACTGGACATCTAAAAATCTTTTGTTCCCATCTCATTACTGTCAGGAACACTGTTTTCCCGAACGTCCTAAACCATCTTCTGCCCTGCTGTGCTTAAACACTGACCCAAGTTTGATTCAATCCATCCCCAAACCCTACCATGGATTTCTGGATGTCTTCAGTAAGAAAGGGGCAGATTCCCTTCCACCTCATCGGCCATACGATTGTCAGATTGATCTTCTTCCAGGGGCCGAGATCCCTTTCGGACGAATTTTCCCAAAGAACAAGACGCGTTAAAAATCTACCTTGACGAGAATTTGGAAAAGGGATTTATCCGCCCGTCCACTTCACCAGCAGGTGCCGGAATATTTTTCGTCACAAAGAAGGACCAAACTCTCCGTCCCTGTATTGACTACCGGGAACTCAACAAAGTCACCGTGAAAAATCGTTACCCTCTACCTTTAATACCTGAACTTTTCCAAAAATGAAGATTTGCTGTTATCTTTACAAAATTAGACCTAAGGGGAGCGTATAATTTAATACGTATCAAGGATGGACATGAGTGGAAAACAGCATTCCGTACCCGCTATGGCCATTACGAATATTTGGTCATGCCCTTCGGGCTATGTAACGTGCCCGCTACTTTTCAGCACTTCGTCAACGACGTATTCCGAGATTTTTTGGACATTTTTGTAATCGTGTATCTAGATGACATACTGATTTTCTCCCGTTCCTTGGAGGAGCACCGAGGACATGTCTGTAAGGTTCTGGATCGCCTGCGTCAGCACAGTTTATATGCGAAAGCTGAAAAATGCGAGTTTGAACAGCAAACCATCCAATTCTTAGGCCTGGTAATTTCCCCTACAGGAATTGAGATGGATCAAAAGAAGGTATCTGCAATCTTAGACTGGCCAACACCCTTGGATAAAAAAGGGGTGCAGCGTTTCATTGGATTCGCAAACTTCTATAGAAAATTTATTAGAGGGTTTTCAGCTATTGTGGCCCCTATCACACAACTCACGAAACAAAATCTTCGTTTCTGTTGGAACCCTGAAGCACAGAAGGCCTTTGACATTTTAAAAAGACTCTTTACTTCAGCTCCGATCCTTAGACATCCCAATCCAACATTACCTTTCCTTCTTGAGGTCGATGCCTCCGAAGTTGCGGTAGGAGCCATTCTCTCTCAGCGCATGGGGGACAAAGATTTAATACACCCAGTGGGATTCTTCTCTCGAAAGCTTTCCCCCACAGAAAAGAACTATGATGTAGGAGATCGAGAACTACTGGCCATTAAGACAGCTCTAGAGGAATGGAGATATCTATTGGAGGGCGCCATTCATCCTGTACTGATCTACACAGATCATAAGAATTTGGAGTATTTGAAATCTGCCAGACGTCTTAAACCTCGACAAGCCCGTTGGGCTCTTTTATTTTCTCGTTTTTGTTTCCATATTACCTTCCGACCAGGATCCAAAAACATTAAACCGGATGCATTATCCCGAATGTACGATAACCCAAAGGATACTTCTATTCCCGATACCATACTGTCGGATGGCAACTTCCTGCTCCTACACACTGACCTAATCTCCATGATCCGAGGAGCATCTTCCGATTTGTCCAAACCCTCTAATGTCTCACTAACTTCCAGAAACGGGCTGTTTTGGAGAGGAAGTCAGGTTTTTTTCCCAGAAAACATTAGAGTGGAAGTCTTGAAACTTCTTCATGATCACCCACTTGCAGGTCACTTTGGAGTTAATAAGACTCTTGAATTGGTACGACGCACCTTCTGGTGGCCCAATTTGGAGGAATTTTGCAAGTCTTACATCAGTTCTTGTCCGATATGCAACGGAAATAAAACACCCCGAAAACTAGCCTGGGGTTTACTAAAACCCTTACCAGTACCTAACCGACCATGGGAGATGATCGCAATGGATTTTATTGTTGAACTTCCTCGTTCCGAGGGATGTACCGCAATTTTTGTTGTCGTGGACCGTTTTACTAAAATGGCTCATTTCCTGCCTTTAAAAAACACACCTTCTGCTGCAGAAACGGCCCGCGTGTTTATCAAGGAAATCATTAGACTACATGGGGTACCTTCCAACATCTTTTCGGACAGGGGAGTCCAATTTACTTCTCGTTTCTGGAGAGCCCTCTGTGAAACACTACAGATTCAACTTTCCTTGTCCTCAGCCTACCACCCCCAGTCTAATGGGCAAACAGAGAGGACGAATCAAACCCTGGAACAATATATTAGGTGTTTCACAGCCTTCTCTCAAGACGGCTGGGTCTCTCTGCTGCCTTTGGCAGAATTTGCATATAATAACACCAATCACTCAGCTACTGGGCAATCCCCTTTTTTTCTCTAATTATGGCTTTAATTTAACATTTTTACCAGATTTATTTTCAGAGTCAGCAGTTCCAGCTGTGCAGAGTACTATGGACTTTCTCCAACGCAACAATCAGTTATTGCACGACGCAGTAACTAAAGCCCAGGCCGATAGCAAGAGATTTTTTGACAAGAAAAGAAGGGGTGACTTGGACCTGAAACCAGACGATCAGGTATGGCTGTCTACAAGTAATCTCAAATTACCTTGCCCATCCAAAAAGTTGGCACCTAGGTTTTTGGGTCCATTTTCAGTTAAAAGAAAAATCAACTTAGCTTCTTACGAACTGTTTTTGCCTGACTCATTGAAAATTCACCCTGTGTTCCATGTTTCTCTACTCAAGCCTGCAGTGGCCGATCCTTTTCCCAACAGAGGATCCAGACCTCCCGAACCCATCCAGGTTGACGGTTGGGAAGAATACGTGGTGGAAGCTATCTTGGACTGTAGGAAGCGACAAGGCCAGAATCAATTCCTAGTCAAATGGAAGGGGTACGGCCCAGAGGATAATTCTTGGGAGCCAGAAGGTAATATACATGCCAAGAGGTTGTTACGTGCTTTTTTCCTTGCTCATCCTGACAAAGAAGCCCGACTGGGCATCCGGAGGCTGCCCCTTGGGGGGGGCAATGTCATGGATCTGCCACTTAAGGGTTAATGGTGGAGACTGATTTCAGTGATTGACAGCAGGCTGCCCTATTTAAACACCTCAGCAGCACAATGTCATGGATCTGCCACTTAAGGGTTAATGGTGCAGACTGATTTCAGTGATTAACAGCAGGCTGCCCTATTTAAACACCTCAGCAGCACAGTGTCTTCGCTGCCTGATCTGCAGTTCTGACTTTGGATCCCTACCTGAGACCTGTTGTTCTCCTACCTGCCTGAAATCCTGATTGATCTCTGAACCCGGCTTGTCTGACTACTCTACCTCTCCAATCCCGACCCGGCTCCGTCCGACCATCCGCCTGCTGGACCTCTCCGTTGCCAGATCCACCTGCTTGTATTACCGACTACCCTTCTGCCATCTCCTTCCTGCCTAACCATTGTGACCCGGCTTGTCTGTTCCTGCTAACCAATATATCTGAACTGTCTCCTGTTGTGCCGCTGTAGTCACAGCTTCCGTGCGGGTCGCTGACCCATCCTCCGCTCCTGTGTTCAGCATCGTCTATCAAGAGGGTTCCGTCCGTCTGCGACTTCTCTTCACCACCTTGGCACTCCTACCCCTCTGTGCTCCGAGTCCGCTGTTCTCATATTCAGTGGCTCGCGAACCAGAGCCGTAAGAGGGGCTACCCTGCATCAGACTCTGGTAACCAGGTACGTAACACCTATATATTGCTGTCCCTATAGCAAATAGCTGGAACCTCTCCCTAAACTATGTACTGGACACAGTATATCACAGGTGACATTTTTTTGACCGAAGGATAACTAACCGATGGGGCCCACACATCGGATGGACCGATCGTGTGTACGCGGCCTAAGTGTCAGAAGTGTATAGGGTACAGCAAAACACCCAATGGTTTCTTCTGAAAACACATGCTGACAGGTGCTATAGCACAGTGCTAATGGTGGTTAAAACCTGGCACGTGGCTTGTACAAGGACCAGGTGATATCTTTGAAGGTTATCACTTGTTCAGGGCATTGTATATCTAGCAGTTAGTCACATTCAACTGGACTGGTTCTGTAATGATGAAGATGTTGCAATGCTCATCCAAGCAGCTTCTGTAGTTATCTTCTTTCGTTCTAATAAATATCAGGAACTTACTTCCATATATTATAGCAATACTGGTGACTCAGCCACCTTAATCCATGTATCATTGAACATATCAGTGTTTCATGTGACACCTTTGGCAATTAACATATGTCCCAGACTTCCTGGAACCACTGTAACTTGATCTCAGAAATAAAAAGATAATACCTCCCATTTTCAAAGACAATCAACACCCAACTTGATACATCCCATGGTGACTGTATTACCAGTGTGACCATAAAAACTAGGTTATGTTCCTGGCACTCCTTAGAACTGAAGAAGCTGCTTAGATAAACAGTGAGACATCTTCAACATAACAAGTCCAGTTAAATGTGGCTAATTGCTGTAAGCAAAGATCAGGTGATGTTCATCTGGTTAGGTAGACATGCTCAGCCAATCATTTATATCAGGCTTAAGTTTTTCTATTGGCTACTATTGGTTCCAAGGTTAATGTTGGAGATGTCTGACCACTTCTTCTCCTAAGGGTCCTTTCACACGTACGGACCGTATGTCCGCATTTTCATCCGTCCGTTGCGGATGAAAACGGGACATACATGGGTCCCTATTGTAACGCCATCTGCGTTATTCCATGCAGAACGAGCGCAGCTGTCCCTGTTTCTAACAGCTGCGCTCCGTTCTGTAAGACGTCCGCGTCACTTCCGGTGCGCGGACGTCTGCGTTCCACGCTGGAAAGCGGAAGCGCGTCCCAGCGTGTCACGCTCGGCGCTCTTCACCTGGGCTATTTAAACCCCCCAGGATCGGCGGCAGGGTGTTCGGTTATTCTGGTTGGACCCTGCCGCCACCTGGAACCTGGTACCCTTGCTGTAGGACCTGTGCCCACTCTGGACCTCTGCACCGCTGCACCTCTACGCTCCGGACCTCTGCACTCTGGACCCTGCTCCCTGGACCTCACCTCTCTGGACTCTGTCCCACATTGGATCCCAGGAAACCTTGCTTAGTGGACACTCATTTAGCCAATATCCTTCTGCCTGATACAGATCCCTTACAGGACCAGCTGCCACGTTCTGCTACAATTATCACTGGATCACCACTACCAGCAGATTCCTATCACAGAACCAACTACAGAAAACCTCCTAACCGCAAGTATTATCTATGACAAGATGTATTGCTTATAGTTAATGCCGAATCTATACAGGACTGTATTCATCTCCATACTAACTGCCTTATTATATTAATATACTAACTGTGAGCGTTGCCAGTCTCTTACATCCTCAATTAGACTGCAGTTAACCTGAAGCATTACCAACACCAGCTTGTATTGATTACAGAGACTGTTCATATGCTGCAGTAGACAACTAAGCTTATGAGTAAATAAGCTATCTATAATATATGTTTTGTTCTCTGGAGGTTGTGATGACCTAACCCCAAACTCTCTATATTACTTTGAGAGTGAACCGGTGGTTGAGAGCTGAGTAGCCTCCGCTTTGAGATCCAAACTTATAGTCTAGAGTCTTGAGTATTGCAGAGTCATAACACCTATATGATTACGGGTGTCAGCGGATGACCATTCACTGACACCCGTAATTTGTCCGCCTCCGCAAAGATCCGCATTTTCGGAGGGAAGAAAACCCTATTTTTCTTCCTTCTGCCGGATTGGATCGGATGAACACAGACATACGGTCCGTGTTCATCCGATTCCCCATAGGGGAGAGCAGAGGAAAGACAGGGCGGTCCCTGCACAGTGTGCGGGGACCGCCCTGTCAGCTGCCAGCTCAGCGGGGATTTTACGGAGGATCCCCGCTGAGCTGTACAGACACACGGAGGCGGATCATTACTGATCCGCCCCGTGTGAAAGGGCCCTAAGACTCCAAGCATAAATGAAGATGTAATGGAACAACAGGTGTTGGAGTGATCCAAATTATTATGTTAATAATAAAAACAAAAAACATTTAAAAGATAATATTTTGGGGGCGTGGCTTGGGGGCGTGGCTTGGCTATGGAGGAGTGATGACGTGTGCAGGGGCGGACTGACCATTTGGGCACTTGGGCACTGCCCACGGGCCCCATGCCACTAGGGGGCCCCATCAGGGTTGCCAGCCTCAGTAAAACCAGGGACAGTATGTAATAATCTGTGTTTTTTTTAAAAAAAATCCCAAGATTATAGCTGCTCTGCCTCTCCAGTACCTTTTCAGTGTGTGTGTGTATGTGTATTCTGTGTGTATGTATACTGTGTGTGTATACTGTGTATGTATACTGTATGTGTGTGTGTATACTGTGTGGCCCCATAATCTATTGCCTGAGGGCCCCATAATCTCCCATTGCCCGGGGGCCCCATAGTCTTCCATTGCCCGGGGCCCCATAATCTCCCATTGCCCAGGGGCCCCATTAGTTGTCAGTCTGCCCCTGGACGTGCATCTCCTCCGCTTCTCATCCACTGCCGTAATTACACTAGCACCGAGGGGAGATACCACCTGATACCACATGAAAAACATGTCCCAAGGACGGCGAGCACTCTTGCAACAACCAAGGGCGGACAGGACCTGACAGGAACATCTGAAGGCTTTCTTCAGCGGGACCTGCGGACCGTGCCTCGAGGCCTCCAAAATGGCGCAGACGCCGAAGCTGATTAAGGCAGCCAAAGCTGCTCAGAAAGCTGCAGCCCAGCAACAGCTTGTGGCCTCCCAGATCCCCTCTCCAAGGATGGTGAGTGACTCTGCCCCTCCACTGTCCCCTGGTACCTCTGCTTGAGTGATTTCTTGAGAGATGGGGACATAAAGCGCCATATTTGGTCCCTCCCCACCTGAGATTATCTGGAACGATTCACAGCCAGGGTGGAGAAAGCCTTCAGGGAGGACATAGCCCAGCTAAAGGCTGACACCAACCATCTGGGAGCTAGGGTGGAAATCGTGGAACAGAGGCTTTATGAGGTACTGCCTTCCATCTCCATGCTTGAGGACAGATGCAGCTCCCAGGACCAGAAAATTGAGACCTTGCTGTGTCAGTTAGATGACTTTGAGAACCGTAGCAGGCTAGCAAACATCCGCATACGCGTCTTACCGGAAGCCACGGCACTTAAAGACATTGTTACCACCCTGGAAGACATATTTAGGGACATTCTGGGTCTACCGGCTACAGCACCCATTGAGATTGATCGTGCCCATAGAGCCTTTAGACCACCCTCTCAAGATGTGGATAACCCCAGAGATGTCATATGTAAGCTCCACAAAAACACACTGAAAGACTGGATCATGCAAAAGATGCATGGGAAGCAGTACTTTGACGGGGCCCACCTTTACTTCCATCAGGACATCTGCAGGCATACCCTCAGGCAATGCAGAGCCCTCCAACCCCTGCTAGAAGCTGTCCAAAAAGCAGGCCTGCCCTATCGCTGGGGATTCCCTTTTATCTGCAGGTGTCCAAAGATGGCATACAAGCTATGCTACGCACCAAAAATGACCTCCCACACTTTTTGGATACTCTGAGGCTGGAGCCAGTTGATTTTCCGGACTGGAGGGGCCCACAGGACCACCCTAACATGCAGTTCCCTCAGCCCTGGTTATCAACTAAACGCAGGAGTCGCAGACGGGACCGCAGACGTCCCACTTCTGTCTTTCCCTCATGCCCTGGGTCACTATGGCACTAAACTGAATGCTCCCTTCCTCTGACCTGCTCCCTGCCTTCCTGTCAAAACTTTGCTTTATTTAGTTACAGGTCCCCTTCCTAGAACTTTACGGGTGGTCCAGGCTCTCAGAGATCACCGGCTGCCTGGAGCTAGGACTTGGACTCAGCCGCACAGTGTGCTATTGTGTGTCTCCTTACTGGGTCAAGTGACCTCACAATCATAATCAATAATGGTCTCCTGTTATTGACTGTCGGGGACGGCCTGAGGCTGTTCCTGGTCCAACATGACCTCCTCCTGGATACCCTGTTGCTTACTGTTACATTTTTGCAAAAGTTCTCCCCTCTTGATCATTGCCTACTGGCCAAGAGACGACAGTGGATGGGGACTGACCCCCGTACACTTCCCTCTCATGTTGGTCCACGTTCCCCATGTAGGCCATACCTTACTAGGTATATTTCCTCTTTTGGAAATGGGGACGGGCCTCAGGGGCTTCCCCCTTTTGGGGCTGAACCCAGCGCCTGCCCCCCAAGTATTTCATGATGCGATATTGTTACCAAAGATGTACTTTGTGTTATATGTATGTTTTGCTGTTTATCACCATTTTTTCTTCCCTCCCTTTTCTTTTTTCTATTTCACTCCATACCTCTTTACAGGAACTGCCTCCGGCTCCGCCTCCCGCGCTGCGCCCGCTGTCGTGCTCCAAGACTCACCTGCCCCACACACTCTCATGGTGTCACTTAAGGTAATTTGATATAATGTACATGGTCTCTGCTCCCCGTGTAAACGTAGTAAGCTATGGTGGGATCTAAGGAGGTCAGGGGCTCAAGTGATTCTTTTGCAGGAGACGCACTTCACCTCCCAGTCAACACCCAAATTGCCCACTCACCTGTACAACCAGTGGTTCTTGTGCAACTCACCGGTTGCAAAATCCAGGGGTACAGCTATCACCATACATAAATCTTGCCCCCTCCAGGTCACTGAGAGCAAGGTAGATCCTCAGGGAAGATATGTTTTCTTAAAGGGGGTGATAGCGGGTCAGAAGCTCACAGTTTCTACGATTTACGCCCCTAACTCTAACCAACTTACCTTTCTGGACAATACTCTAGACAGCCTGACTGAATTTCAGGATCCTAGGGGGTGACTTTAATGTAAGCCCAGACCCACAGCTTGATACATCCCACCACCGCCGCTCCGACTCCTACGCCCTTCTTAAACACTCTCGTAGATCCTTACAAGCCCACCGCTTCCTAGACAGCTGGCGGGTACTTCACCCCTCAGACAGAGACTATAGCTATTACTCGGAGGTCCATGATGTCTATACACGTATAGATCTGATCTATGTAGACCACTTGGCTCTGGAGCTGCTGCGGGCCTCGTCCATTGGGAATATCACCGTCTCTGACCATTCCCCAGTGACAGCCACATTTGCTCTGCCGCAAGACACCCATATGGCTTGGTCATGGAGACTGAATGAATCCCTGTTGGATGACATGGCAGTGGTCTCCAGAGCCACGGAATTGTCCTGTCCCACTACTTCAAAGAAAATACCATGGAGGGCATGAGTAAGGGGACTATTTGGGAGGGCCACAAGCCTGTAGTGAGGTGCGAACTGATTTCTTAGGGATACAGACTCAAGAAGGCCCGACAAGCTGACTTTGAAAGGGTACTCCTTCCTTTCGGAAGCAGAGTTAACTGTCCTTTCGAAAGGTATGAAATTCGCCCCGGATAAAAACATCAACAAATTTGATTTATTTGTGGATGTAGAAAAATATGTTAGAAAATTAAATATAAAAAAACATTTTTCCCAGCAAACACCGTACATACCGGTACCAGACCCAACAGGGTATCAACACAGTGGTCTGAAAAATAGTTCCACGTTCAACCCCAAAAAGGGAACCCATCACCATGTGGAAGTTTTTAAAAACATGGTACAAGAAGAAATTACAAAACTAGAAACTAAACAATCTAAGACAAACAACTAGAGAAAAACAAAAATATAGTAGTTCGTCCAGCGGACAAGGGTAGAGGGGTGGTGGTTCTCACCAAAGAGAACTACTACAAAGAACTTCAGAGACTACTAGGAGACAGTAGTACCTATCAACCTCTACCTGGAGACCCACTATTAAAGCTCAAAGCAGAATTATCTGTTTGGGTTAATAATGGTGCTACCCAATCCATTCTTACCAACAAGGAGACACTATATCTAATACCTAGGGTACCACGTACTCCGGTACTTTATATAGTGCCAAAAATACACAAAAACAGGACCAATCCCCCAGGCAGACCCATTGTCAGCGGGATTGGATCACTGTACTCGAGAGTAGGTGAATATCTTGATATTTTTCTCCAACCCCTGGTCATACAGGGACAATCCTACCTTAAAGATAGTAAAGAGTTGATTAACTCTCTTTCTACTGTGGCTGTTACTGAAGGTACGTGGTTGGTAACAGTGGAGATCGAATCACTGTAGACTAACATCAAACAGCAGGATGCCATTGTAGCGGTAACACAAGCACTTGAAGAGGGATCTTCATTACAATCAACTCAAATTAAATTTTTGATAGATGGATTGAAACAAGCAATGGGTAATAATTATTTCTGGGCACAGGACACATTTTATAATCGAATCAAAGGAGTCGCCATGAGGGGGCGTTATGCCCCCAGTGTAGCGAATTTGGTCCTTAGAAAATGGGAGGGAGAAACAATATTTAAGGACAATAACAGCTTATTACTATATTATAAACGGTATATTGATGATGTTTTACTGTTGTGGGAGGGTTCACTAATCTCCTTGGAGGCCTTCCTACTCAGTATGAACAACAATAAATACAGACTCAGGTTCACAGCGGAATTTAGTACAACATCCATCAATTACCTTGATTTGACTCTAATGAAAAAGGGTAATCAGATCAGTCCAAAAACGTATTTTAAGTCAACAGACCGTAATGGATTTGTGCCTCTCTCTAGTTGCCATCACCCTAAGTGGCTGGGAGCCATACCAAAAGGGCAATTCATGCGGTTGCGCCGGAATTGTGACCAGCTAACAGATTTTGAACTTCAGGCAGACATGCTCACCGAGAGGTTCATAGAAAAAGGTTATAACAAAACACAATTGATATCCACTAAGAATTCAGTTTCTACTATGGATAGACAATTATTGTTAGAATCCAGAACGAGGGCTCCCCACCAGGGGGAGTTGGCGTTCTGATCAGGTTTCCATAGGGTCTATAGAAGCGTGGAAAAAATCTTTAAACAATTTTGGCCTATCTTGTTAAAGGATACAGATTTGGCCAAACTTTTACCAACTAAACCAAAATTAATTTATAAAAGGGCCCCTGGTTTGAGGAACATGATAGCGCCAAATGTTCCTGACCCCCCCAAAAAAAACACTAACTTTCCTGGACGGATATGGATTTCATTACTGCACTTGTGTCAGGGACTCAGTAGCCGATTCGCGCTTCCGCGCATGCGCGCGCCACGCGCGGGCACGCGCATGTGCGCCTCTGCGTTCCAGCGTGGGTCTATTCTACGGCACGTGCGTGGGCGTGTGCGCGCACCCGCACGCGCATCCACCAATCAGGGTGCAACCCGGACTATTTAAACCAGCACCAGACTCATGGTGGTTGCTGGTTTGTTGTCAGCTTTACCTATTTGGAGAAACCTTTGAAGAAACCTGAACCTTGACCTGTTTTGACCCGGATTTGGACTTTGACTACTCTCTGCCTTCTCCTGCACTTGACCCCTGGCTTGTTTATTGGACCCGGTGCCGTCTCTATCCCTTTTGACCACTGGCTTGCTGATTTGGACTTTCTGCCTTCCGGAAACCCTGACCACTTGGCTTGTTTCCTGGATCTACTGTTTTTCTGACCTGAACGGGCTCCCAGCCCTGTGGACTCTGTTTTGCACCTGCATCTCTGCTTCATCTGCCACAGCTTCCCTGGTGTCTCCGAATCGCATCTTCAGTGACTTCCATCAAGCCATCTTCTGCTGGTAGCCGGTGCCTCTTTGTGCCCCTCCTCGCTGTCTCCACCTCCAGGGGGTGAGGTGCACAGAGTCGCAAAGGTAGCCGCCCTCGGCATCTCGGTCTCGGTGAGTACTTACCTTAACGTTTCTGACAGTACAAACCAGCCAGATGTCCGAGGTCGACAGGGCGCGCTCACCTTTTGAGACCTTATGCCAACAGGTCTCAGCACTTACGGAAGCAGTACAAAAGTTGCAGCACGGTTACTTACAAGTTGATGGTCGCCTTCAACAACTCGCCAGTCATCCTGGTCCTTCCGCTTCAGCCACAGCTCCCGCCTCTGGGGCCGCAGCTCCACAGGCCGCCGCAAGCCCACCTGTCGTAGTGACTCATCCTGAACCTAGAGTCCCGACTCCGGAGCGATTCTCAGGTGATCGCAGAAAGTACCGTTCCTTTAAAAATGCCTGTTCCCTGTATCTCGCACTACAGCCTAGAACTTTCTTTTCTAAAGCAGTAAAAGTGGGCTTTGTTATATCCCTCCTCTCTGAGGAACCACAGGCGTGGGCGCATGGCCTCATGGAACAGAGAAGTCCAGTGCTGGATACACTTGATACTTTTTTTGAACAAATGGCCAGACTTTATGATGACCCGCAACGCACTGCCACGGCTGAGACTATCCTGCACAACCTTGGCCAGGGTAGGAGACCAGTAGAAGACTACACAGCGGAGTTTCGGAAGGGGTCAGCCGATACCGGCTGGAATGAAGCAGCACTAAAATATCAGTTCCGGCAGGGACTTTCGGAAGCTCTCAAAGACGAGCTAGCCAGAACTGAAACTCCCGCTACACTGGAGGACTTGATTCAAGCTGCTACCCAACTGGATCGACGTCTTCGGGAACGGCGCTCTGAGCGCTTCCAAATGTCCCGTCCAACCTGGACTCCTCCGAGACCAGCTCCAATGCATCCTCCTCTTCCAGCTTCCTCTTCCAACCCGGTCCCTGACCCAGAACCCATGCAACTTGGACTGGTCCGTCCTCCTCTCACCTCCGAAGAAAGGCAACGCATGCGTTTAGCCAACCTGTGCCTGTATTGCGGAGCCTCCGGTCACTTCCTTCGCACCTGTTTGGTGAGACCCAGTAAGTGTGCACCCAAGTTTGCTCCTAACTGCCGTGTGGTCAGTGCCCCACAGTCTTACCTTACTCTCTTTGTCTCTCTACAGCTACCGGGAGGGGTAACCCGATTGCCAGCGATCATTGATTCTGGCGCTTGTAGTAACTTTGTGGATTCTGACCTTGCTCTGAAGCTACATTTTCCCCTCCGGCTAAAGGATCATTATCTACAAGTACGCTTGGCAGATGGCTCACTCCCCCGCTCTGGACTAGTTACCCAACAGACTGACCCTATTTTTGCCATCACCGATTCCGGACACCAAGAACTTCTACAGTTGGACTTGATTCCATCTCCCATATTCCCTATTATTTTTGGCCTGCCCTGGCTACAGACTCATCAACCTCACATCGACTGGGGTGGCAAGGAGGTCAACTTTGTGTCATCCTACTGTTCCCACAACTGTTTCACATCTGTTACCACCACCTGTTCCACCGTCACCGTCTCGTCAGAGAACCTCCAACACGTCCCTCCGGCATACCTAGAATTTGCAGATGTATTTGACAAGAAACAGGCTGACCGCCTACCTCCCCATAGGCCTTATGATTGCCCTATCGATCTGTTACCTGGTGCAGCAATTCCTTTCGGCCGTATTTTTCCTGTCAGAGACTGAATTAAAGGCCCTCAAAGCCTACATTGACGAGAACCTTAAGAAACAGTTTATTCGCCCCTCTTCATCCCCTGCGGGGGCAGGAATCTTCTTTGTGGAGAAAAAAGACGGCTCCCTCCGACCCTGCATAGACTACAGTGAGTTGAATAAAATTACTGTTAAAAACAGATACCCACTACCCCTCATTCCTGAGCTCTTTCAACGGTTCCGTTCTGCTAAAATTTTCTCCAAATTGGATCTCTGGGGTGCCTACAATCTCATCTGAATTAGACCTGGGGATGAGTGGAAGACTGATTTTAGATCCAGATTTGGCCACTTTGAGTACCTCGTTATGCCGTTCGGTCTCTGCAATGCCCCAGCTACCTTCCAACACCTTGTCAACGACATTTTTCGGAAACACTTGGATGACTTTTTAGTGGTATATTTGGACGATATTCTTATTTTTTCAGCTTCCATTGATCTCCATCGGGAACATGTCAAAACAGTCCTCACCATCCTTAGACGTCATAAGTTATACTTGAAGGCCGAGAAATGTATGTTAGAAAAAAATAAAGTACAGTTCCTCGGTTTCATGGTCTCTACTTCTGGGGTTGCCATGGACCCACAAAAGGTTCAAGCCATTCAAGACTGGCCAGTTCTCAAAGACAAAAAAGGGGTGCAACGCTTTATTGGTTTTGCCAATTTTTATAGACGTTTCATCATCGGATTCTCCTCCATAGTGGCACCCATTACTAAACTCACCCACCAAGGTAACCGTTTTGTCTGGTCACAGGAGGCCCAGGAAGCTTTCTTCAAGCTCAAGTCAACATTTACCTCAGCACCTGTTCTACGTCACCCTGATCCGGCACTACCCTTCATACTCAAGGTTGACGCCTCCGAAACAGCTGTTGGGGCCATTCTATCTCAAAGATAAGGACCTAAGGCCCTTCTGCATTCCGTGGCCTTTGCTTCTCGAAAATTAAACCCACCAGAGAGAAACTACGACGTCGATGACAGAGAGTTGTTAGTGATTAAGTTCGCTCTTGAAGAGTGGAGATACTTGCTGGAAGGGGCAGTTCATTCTATTATGATCTTCACAGATCACAAAAATCTAGAGTATCTGCGGTCAGCTAAACGTCTGAGGCCCAGGCAGGCCCGTTGGGCTCTTTTCTTCACCCGGTTTAATTTTCTTATATCTTACAGGCCCGGTTCAAAGAATGTGAAAGCAGATGCTCTCTCCAGAATGTTTTTGGAAGATCCTGTGACATCAAAGCCTGGCACCATTCTGTCATCACACAATTTTCTGTTACTTCCACAAGCGGATCTTTTAACCTCTCTGAAAACTGCGTAAAGGTATTACCTTAACCAGGGGACACTCTCCCTTGAAAGACGGGACGAACTGCTCTCAAAATAAAATGTTTGTTCCTTTGGAAACCCGACACCTAGTTCTCAGTACGTTCCATGATCACAAACTGGCAGGTCACTTCGGAGCCCGAAAGACCGCAGAACTGGTTTCTCACACATTCTGGTGGCCAAGGTGGAGACAGGATTGTAAGGCCTATGTATCTGCTTGTATTCGTTGTCAGCGCAACAAAGGGCCAATTATGAAGAGTTGGGGGTTACTCAAGCCTTTGCCCATTCCTGAACGGCCATGGTCCGAAGTCTCTATGGATTTTATTGTGGATCTTCCCCCGTCCGGGAGTTTTACCTCAATTTTTGTTGTCATTGGCCGCCTTTCAAAAATGACACACTTCTTACCCATGGTGGGCACTCCATCAGCTACAGAAACAGCCAAAAAATGTTTTAAGGAAGTTGTCCGGCTTCACGGAACTCCCAGAAGTATCATCTCTGACAGAGGCGTACAATTTACATCCAAATTTTGGAGAGAACTCTGTAAAACCCTTGACATCAAAGTTTGTCTCATCAGCTTATCACCTACAGAGCAATGGTCAAACAGAAAGAACGAACCAGACCCTGGAGCAATATCCCTGCTGTTTCTGTTCAGCCTCTCAGGACGACTGGTCCTCATTACTTCCATCCGCAGAGTTTGCGTACAACAATTCCATCCATTCCACAACCAATCAGACTCCTTTTTGGTCCAACTTCGGGTTTCATCCTTCATTTTTACCAAATTCCTTTAAAGAAACTTCAGTTCCAGCTGTTCAAGAGCTCATAGCCTCTATTCAACAAAATTTCAGGAAACTCCAGGAAACAATGCATCAGGCTCAGGAGGACTACAAACATTTTTTCGATAGGGGGAAGAAGGAGAGTCCGACATTTGAAATTGGGGAGAAAGTCTGGTTGTCAGCTGCAAACCCCAGGTTACACATAGCTTCTCGGAAGTTAGGTCCGAGGTTCGTCGGTCCTTTTAAAATCAAACGAAAAATTAATGATGTCGCTTTCGAGTTGGCCTTACCTAATTCTTACAAAATTCATCCTGTCTTCCATGTTTCCTTGTTAAAGCCTGTCGTTCCTGAATCCTTCCCCGACAGAGAAGAATCTCCACCCACACCTGTGGAGATCGAGGTTGAGGCCATTCTGGGTTGCAGAAAAAGAGGAAGACAGCTTCAGTACTTGGTGAAGTGGAAGGGGTACCCTCCGGAGGATAATTCATGGGAGCCATCAAGAAACTTACACGCTCCGCGGCTAATCCAAGCCTTTCATCAGAACCATCCAGAATTGATGTCCAGTTTGGGCGTCCGGAGTCCGCCCCTTGGGGGGGGCACTGTCAGGGACTCAGTAGCCGATTTGCGCTTCCGCGCATGCGTGCGCCACGCATGGGCACGCGCATGCGCGCCTCTGCATTCCAGCGTGGGTCTATTCTACGGCGCGGGCGCGCGCGGGCGGGCGCACGCGCATCCACCAATCACGGCGCAACCCGGCCTATTTAAACCAGCACCACACTCATGGTGGTTGCTGGTTTGTTGTCAGCTTTACCTATTTGGAGAAACCTTTGAAGAAACCTGAACCTTGACCTGTTTTGACCCGGATTTGGACTTTGACTACTCTCTGCCTTCTTCTGCACTTGACCCCTGGCTTGTTTATTGTTTATTGCCATCTCTATCCCTTTTGACCACTGGCTTGCTGATTTGGACTTTCTGCCTTCCGGAACCCCTGACCACTTGGCTTGTTTCCTGGATCTACTGTTGTTCTGACCTGAACGGGCTCCCAGCCCTGTGGACTCTGTTTTGCACCTGCATCTCTGCTTCATCTGCCACAGCTTCCCTGGTGTCTCCGAATCGTATCTTCAGTGACTTCCATCAAGCCATCTTCTGCTGCTGGTAGCCGGTGCCTCTTTGTGCCCCTCCTCGCTGTCTCCACCTCCAGGGGGTGAGGTGCACAGAGTGGCAAAGGTAGCCGCCCTCGGCATCTCGGTCTCGGTGAGTACTTGCCTTAACTTTTCTGACAACTCGTTGCAGATCCTGTAGGGTCACTAATAGACAGGGAAAGAAAAAGATCAAATTTAAGTCTAATATTACCCAACAGGATTTTACTATCAAACCATTGATTACTTGCCACTCTAGGTATGTCACCTACAGTTGTGTTCAAAATTATTCAACCCCCCAATGCTGTAAAGGGTTTTAGGGAATTTAGTGTACATTTGTAATTGTATTCAGAATGAAATCCTACAAGGACTTCTTAAAGAACCATATGCAACTAAAATGACATCAATCGGTTTTGTAATACAGTAGTAAATGTTTCTTTTGTGAATTCTTCATTTACACAATTATTCAACCCCTTAAAGACTACCACTCTGAAGAACAGAGGTTCATTGAAGTGTTTTCAATCGGGTATTGAAAACACCTGTGGATGTAAGGGAGCAGCAATAAAGCCTAATAAGCATTAATTAGGCAGCTTTAAAATGACTGTGATACTCAGCTCCTTCTAGACATTTACTGGTGTGGTTACAAACATGGTGAAGTCAAGAGAATGGTCCAGGAAGACAAGAGAAGAGGTGATTACTCTTCACAGGAAGGGCAATGGCTATAAGAAGATTGCAAAGATGTTAAACATACCAAAAGACACCATAGGAAGCATCATTCGCAAATTCAAGGCAAAGGGCACTGTTGAAACGCTACCTGGTCGTGGCAGAAAGAAGATGCTGACTTCGACTGCTGTGCGCTACCTGAAGCGTAGAGTGGAGAAAAGTCCCCGTGTGACTGCTGAGGAACTGAGAAAAGATTTGTCAGATGTGGGTACTGAAGTTTCTGCTCAGACAATACGGCGCACACTGCGAAATGAAGGCCTCCATGCCAGAACTCCCAGGCGCACCCCCTTGCTGTCTCCAAAGAATAAGAAGAGTCGACTGCAGTATGCCAAAAGTCATGTGGACAAACCACAGAAGTTTTGGGATTGTGTTTTGTGGACTGATGAAACTGTTTGGGCCCATGGATCAACGCTATGTTTGGAGGAGGAAGAACAAGGCCTATGATGAAAAGAACACCTTGCCCACTGTGAAGCATGGCGGGGGTTCAATCATGCTTTGGGGCTGTTTTGCTTCTGCAGGTACAGGGAAGCTTCAGCGTGTGCAAGATACCATGAATTCTCTTCAGTACCAGGAGATATTGGATGACAATGTGATGCAGTCCGTCACAAACCTGAGGCTTGGGAGACGTTGGACCTTTCAACAGGACAATGATCCCAAGCATACCTCCAAGTCCACTAGAGCATGGTTGCAGATTAAAGGCTGGAACATTTTGGAGTGGCCATCACAGTCACCAGACTTGAATCCGATTGAGAACCTCTGGTGGGACTTAAAGAAAGCAGTTGCAGTGCGCAAGCCTAAGAATGTGACTGAACTGGAGGCTTTTGCCCATGACGAATGGGCGAAGATACCCGTAGATCGCTGCAAGACACTTGTGTCAAGCTATGCTTCACGTTTAAAAGCTGTTATAACTGTAAAAGGATGTTGTACTAAGTACTAAGATTGAATGTCACTTGGGGGTTGAATAAAACTGATAATGATGTGAGCACAGAAAAGACATTTGTGGTTATTTCATTATAAATGTTATGTTATGTTTGTCTGACCTACACGTGCCTCTTTGATTTAATTGTAAGCAGGATGACTGAATGATCAAAATCAATGTCAAACTGGGCAAAACAATCAATTTCAGTGGGGGTTGAATAATTTTGAATACAACTGTATGTCCTGGAATGTCCCTGTTCTTTCCAGTATGTAGGGCGGACAACCAGAGAATGAAAAGTTAGAATCAATGAACACGTGGCCAACATCATAAAGGGTTTCCCTAACCATAGTGTCTCCAGGCACTTTGATCAATGCCACGGTAGGGACCCACGTCTACTAACTTTTTATGGTATAGACAAAGCCACTAACCACTGGAGATGGACTGACCTTACTAAGGCCATAGCCCAAGAGACACAGTGGGTGTATCGCCTCAAAACGATGCAGCCACTCAGCCTCAATATCCACTTAAGGACCACCGCATGTACATATACGTCCACAATATGGCACGTACAGGCACATGGGCGTATAGGTACGTCCTCGCCTATTAGCGGGTGGGGGGTCCGATCGGGACCCCCCCCGCTACATGCGGAGGTCGGGTCCGCTCGGGGAGCGATCCGGGACCACGGCGCGGCTATTTGTTTATAGCCGCTCCGTCGCGATCGCTCCCCGGAGCTGAAGAACGAGGAGAGCCGTGTGTAAACACGGCTTCCCCGTCCTTCACTATGGCGGCGCATCGATCGCGTCATTCCCTTTATAGGAAAGACACGATCGATGACGTCATTCCTACAGCCACACCCCCAAACAGTTGTAAACACATACTAGGTGCACCCTAACTCCTACAGCGCCACCTGTGGTTAACTCCCAAACTGCAACTGTCATTTTCACAATAAAGAATGCAATTTAAATGCATTTTCTGCTGTGAAAATGACAATGGTCCCAAAAATGTGTCAAAATTGTCCGAAGTGTCCGCCATAATGTCGCAGTCACGAAAAAAATTGCTGATCGCCGCCATTAGTAGTAAAAAAAAAATAAAAAATAAAAATGCAATAAAACTATCCCCTATTTTGTAAACACTATAAATTTTGCGCAAACCAATCGATAAACGCTTATTGCGATTTTTTTTACTAAAAATAGGTAGAAGAATACGTATCGGCCTAAACTGAGGAAAAAAAATGTTTTTATATATGTTTTTGGGGGATATTTATTACAGCAAAAAGTAAAAAATATTGCTTTTTTTTTCAAAATTGTCGCTCTATTTTTGTTTATAGCGCAAAAACTAAAAACCGCAGATGTGATCAAATACCACCAAAAGAAAGCTCTATTTGTGGGGAAAAAAGGACGCCAATTTTGTTTGGGAGCCACGTCGCACGACCGCGCAATTGTCTGTTAAAGCGACGCAGTCCCGAACTGTAAAAACACCTTGGGTCTTTAGGCTGCATATTGGTCCGGGGCTTAAGTGGTTAAAGAACTTGATTTGAATTGTTTTCTAACTAATGAATAAATTCCATTTTGGTACTTTATGTTGTGCTACACCACTAGCCATTCATGGAATTACCATTTAATATTATATGTATTTTATCAAATTAATCTGTTACCATAATCTTTAATGATTGTTTTGATAATAGATCTATTCTAATAGGGATGAATGAGTTAATGCCTTTTATCTCCCGCTATATTATTGGCGTACTTATGGCATAATTATGCAGAGTATGTTTTACTTCCTATTATTTAAATTTAAATGTAACTGTTATTGTTGTATCCTATATCCGGCACTTAATCGGAGGATTAATATTAGATTAACGCAATGCATATTGGTACATGCTGTGTTTATGTATTAGGAATTTATAGGTAGATTCAGTAAGAGTTAGGCCGACTTATCAGTAGATAAGTCGACCTAACTCAGAATCTACGGCGACCTATGTTTAAGTGTATGCTCAAACAGAGATACGCTTAAACATATGTAAGATACGACGGCTTGCGCCGTCCTATCTTAGGTTGTAATATTTTGGATGGCCGCTAGGTGGCGCTTCCATTGCGGCCGGCGTAGAATATGTAAATTAGTTTATACGCCGATTCACGAACGTACGCCCGGCCGACGCAGTCGATTTACGCCGTTTCCGTAGCGCATTACAGGCCTAAAGTTATTCCATCTATTAGGTGGAATAACAATGTTAAAGTATGGCCGCCGTTCCCACCGCGAGATTCGAATTTTTAACATCGTTTGCGTAAGTCGTCCACGAATCGGGATTTTCGTCGTTTACGTCCACGTCAAAATCAATAGGCCCGTGTGGCGTACGTAACCGCAATGCACACTGGGAAATGTAGTCGCCCGGCGCATGAGCAGTGAAAAAAAAACGTCAAAAATGTGAGGTCAAGCCTCATTACCATCAAACACGCCCCCCTCCAAGTCATTTGAATTTGGCGCCCTTACGCCCGCCCGCTTTAGGCTACGCCGCCGTATATTAGCAGGCAAGTATATTGAGAATCATTACTAGTCTAGCTAATTTACGGTGGCGTAGCCTAAACAGGCTAAGCTACGCCGCCGTAACTTTGCACTATTGTACCTGAATCTACCTATAAGTCTGGAGCTTGGAATCAGGACTGAGGTTGTCACGAGTCTATCCCCGCCCACCCAATTGACTGATGGACATATAAGTCCAGCCTAGTGCGTGACCAGGTACGCTTCCTGATGACGTAATCTATGAAACGTACGTTGAGGCGCAACCTGGTCACACACAGTCACGTTACTTCCGGGCCAGCTGGTTTCTGGATGTGAAGCGCACGCCAGACTCCTCAGCGACGGAGGCCATCTCTCCTACACTGTTACATGCTCAGCAGCCTCAGTGCCGGGACTAAGGCACCGCTACAGTAAGGAGCCATTTGGCAGCTTTTTGTTTTTAATCATATTTGAAATAAACAGTATTATACTATTGCGGTCCTCTCTTTCATCCTATATCCCATGGTTTCACTGTTGGATTACGGCAACTTGATTGAGAATCCCTGGTTCTGCGAGGAGTATTACACTATTGTGTAAACAGGCTTCATTTGACTTCTTTTTAATTAAAGGGTCAATTACGGTTGGTAAGGTGCCATCTTTTACTTGATCACGTCGGGTGAATTGATACACTTAGCGGGTGAAGGTGGACTCTTTATTGCGATCACTTATCCTCATCACGCAACTGTTTATTTTGATAATCAATCACAGAGGAATCTCTCTTGAATATAGAGTGGTGGATTCACTGGAACTTTGCACACAATTTTTTTGCAAATTTTTAGCTTTTTTCACTTTATTTTGGATTTATGCATGGACTTTTGTATCTTTTATGAGTATCATATGCTATCGTTAGATGTATACACCTATGGTTATTTATTTAATCTTCATTAATAATTTAATGATTAGCTTATTCAGCACCCCCTACCCTCCAATTTCACTAATCCCACTTATTGTTCACCCGGACCAGACAGGGTACATCACGGGCAGAGAGGCTAGAGACAACTCCATCAGGGCAAATTACCTTATCCACTGGGCACGTACTTCTCATGATTCCTCCCCTTATCTAATCCTGTCCACCGATGCGGAAAAGACCTTCGATCGGGTTGACTGGACTTATTTAAGAGCTGTGTTGGAGACTCTGGGTTTACGCTCACACATGCAAACCTGGATCATGGCCCTGTACTCGGGTCCGAGTGCCCAGGTCAAGGTCAATGATTTCCTCTCCCCCAGATTCCCGATCAGAAATGGCACGAGACATGGGTGCCTGCTTTCGCCTATTCTTTTTGCCCTGGTGCTAGGACCGTTCCTGCGCACTGTATGGGCGAATAATGATATTAAAGCATTGACGGTGCTTCCTACAGAAGACAAGCTCTCGACGTACACTGACGATGTGCTCTTTAATCTAACAGAACCCCTGATCTCCCTGCCCAATCTGATGAGAGAACTCCAACACTGTGGGTCACTTTCTAACTTCAAAATCAATTATTCAAAGTCGGAGATACTTCACATCCAGTTATCACCCTCTCTAGCTGACAGGTAACAAACTGCCTTCCCATTCACCTTGACTAAATTGGCCCTCAAATATTTAGGTATACGGCTAACGGACAGATATGACACCCTATATACCACTAACTTCCCTTCCCTGCTGACAATCGTGAAAAAAGATTTGGCCCTGTGGACTAAGACAGTTTTCAATTGGATGGGTAGACTAAACATTATAAAAATTTATATTCTCCCACGCATATTGTTTTACATGCAGATGTTGCAAGTGTCCTTACCTAGGATTTTTGTTTGCCCAATTGTCCAGTGTGATTTCGACCTTTGTCTGGAATAATAACAGACCAAGGATTGTCCTTAGACTGTTGAGCCGCCCCAGAGAAGCAGGAGGCTTGTGCCTCCCAGTCATTCAAAAGTATTACGGGGCTATTGTCCTTCAGAGGATACTTTAACTGGCGCTTCCATACTCGCTCCAAACTGTGGGTCTCCCTAGAGAAATATATGGCGGGTAGAAACTTGTCCTATGTCCGTGGCTGGCCTGGGAGCACAGGGGGCTGTCAGACTCTTCTTCCACACTGATGATCCAGGTCCTTGGATCCTGGGATCGCCTCAATGCTAACCTGACCCTGGCGCCCCCTGTGTCCCCACTGGCCCCAGTGGGGGGTTACTTGTGGTTCCCGTCTGGTGAAAAGGCGGCCTTTTTTGGCCCCTGGGTGGACGATGGTAGTGCCAGCTGTGGTTAACTTATGCAGGACGGTAAGTTACTACCTTTAGAAACCCTCCGAGAGTGGTCTGGGAGTTTTCCTATGGACTTTTGGTGTTATAGGCAACTTCACCATTTTTTTAGGACACATGGAAGTTCCATACGGGATATCCCTACCCTTACGCCCTTTGAACGCCTTTTCATAACGGAGGAACCGATCCCACACATGGTATCTGAACTCTACCACCTACTAGGCTCCGCTGCTCCCACAGTGAAACCCACATACATCAGGGCCTGGGAACGGGATTTGGAGACTGTTTTCCCCCCCCGCTCAGTTATCTTGCCTCTACCAACTTACTCGATCTAGTTCAATCGACTCTAAAACTCAAGAAATAAACTACAAAATACTGATGCGCTGGTACTGTGTATTCCAGGTAGGGAGGAGTGTCAGCACAAGGTGAGTGACATCAGGGAGGCAAAGGACTGGATTGTCATCTGCAGGGGTACCCGGGACCGCTTCGCTGCAACTTGGTCAACCTGGATCGCATATGTCTCGGACCCAGGCCATGTGTCCTCCAGTTTGGACGTGGCCCTGTTGGAACTGGCGGAGCCATCCCTTAAGGGACAGCCTCAAGGTCCCCAAGTGGAAGCAGGAGACTAAGATATACTAGGTTACCATAAGCTCATTTAGCAGGTAGCAGGGGATGGGACGTGATGTTTTTTTTTTCTTACAGCCACTAAGCATGTGTCGGTGGGGCCCGGCGCGGAGGCGGAGTTGGACGTGGGATTTCAGGTATGTTCCAGTTTATCTTCTTCTTTTCCTCTTTCCTTCTTTCAGCACCCTTTTCTACCTATGTTTCAACTGGTTCTGGCCATTTGTTAAAGGATGGCTGGCCTCTTAAGCTATCAGGTGATGGGTGTGATATGGACGAGTTGGCTGGCCTGATGGACTCCAGTAGTCTGACACCGTGAGACACCCAACCTGTTCCGGGGGTTGGCACTTTGTGCCACCATGGTGCAGATGCTTTGACTTGAGGGGACCCGGGCAGGGGGGTGGGGCGGGGGGAGGTTAGCTGAAGGCGTTCAGGTGCCCCCTTCCCCTCGTGCATGCCTGTCAGGCTCATCCCTTTAAAACAATGGGAACCGCGGCAATACCGCCCGCAATGCACCTCTGCAGAGGCGCATTGCGGGCGGTATTAACCCTTTATCGGCCGCTAGCGGGGGGTTAATACCGCCCCGCTAGCGGCCGAATCCTGCGGCAAATCCGATGGTATAGCAGGGTTTCTGCCTTACAAAATTTCATAATGGCAAGTGAACCTGGAAACAGGAGTGGTAAAATCTTCAAACCACAGTGTCAAAATATGTCCCTGTTTGAACTATATTTTAATTGTATTTGTACAATCTTACAAAAGAATAGTGTGTTTATCTCTAGTGTACTATGAAAGAGATTCTCCATTAGAACCATGAGAAGTAGAAAGAATTAAAAAATTTGATAATGCACATAGATTTGGTCAACAATAAGATATCATTTCAAATTACATTTTCTTAAACACATTTCGTGTAATACATAATTGCCACATGTTGAACTTTTTCTCTGGAATATATAGTTTAAAATATCATGAAAAAATGATATATAAAATGTTATGACTTTTGTGTTTGAACAGACATAATCACTTCTGTGCCAGGAAAACAAGCAGCTGATTCTACAGGAAAATTTTGAGTACTTGTGCAGGTTAATTAGTGTAATTGCCAGTAATTATCTCACTTACACTCAGACAGCTCCTGGGGTTACGTGAGGAGAACATTAAAGAGCCTCTCTTCCAGTTTTCTCTGTGCCAGTTACATTTCTTCTGTAAGTTTGATCAGTATCTTAAACTTTCCATATGCATGAGATACCGTAACTTTCTCCCAATCTGATCCACAGCAAACTAAAACCAACCATCATGCACTGGGTGCAATTACAATGGCATATTTCAAACCACTGTACCCCACATATTAAGGTACTCATAGACATCAGATAAATGGCTTCTGGTTAAGCTGTTTTCACTTAAGGTCTACTGGACACCAGCTGACACCACTTCTCCAGGCTGAAAAGCTGGTTCTGAAAGAAACATATATTAAAGTATATTTAAACTCAAGAACAAAAAAAGCAGCTCACAAGTCACTAAATGTAGTGCAGCATTTATTTTATTTTTTAAGTCTAAGTTAATTTTCTGCAAGTACAGAAAATAGGATTTTTTAATACAGCTTACCTGTAAAATCCTTTTCTTGGAAATACATCACGGGACACAGAGCCTTAATTACTTAATGGGTTATGTAGACACCACAGGTGATTGGACACTGTTTAACTCAACTAGAATTGAGTTCCTCCCCTATATAACCCCTCCCAAATGGAGAGTGCGTCAGTTTTGTAGCAAAGCAATAAGTGTTCCACGTTTAACTCCGAAGAGGGGTGGGAGCTCTGTGTCCCGTGATGTATTTCCAAGAAAAGGATTTTACAGGTAAGCTGTATTAAAAAATTCAATTTTCTTGATCATACATCACGGGACACAGAGCCTTAATTACTTAATGGGATGTCCCATAGCAATGCTAAAATTGAGGGGAGGGAGAGACATATCAGAATAAGACCGCCATCGGACCAGAGGATCTATACTGCTGCCTGCAGCACACTACGCCCCAAGGCGGCATCCTCATACACTTTCACATCTACCTAGTAGAACTTAGTAAATGTATGGATCGAAGACCTAGTAGCAGCCTTACAGTTCTGAGCCATGGAGGCCTGGTGATGCACTTCCCATGAAGCACCAACTGCTTTAGCCGAGTGCGCCTTAACCTGAAAAGAAGAAAACGTATTTTCTCACCATAGGCCTGAATAATGACTTGTCGAATCCAATCTGCAATAGTAGATTTTGACGCTGCCTGGCCCTTCCCTGGGTCCTGGCAGAATAACAGACAATCAGTCTTACGTATCTGAGCCGTAGCTTGCAGTCCTATCCACTCTGGTTAATGCTAGGAAGCCGGCCTCCAGGTTCATCTACTACAGAATCTGGAAGGTATATGTTTCCCGGTGTGAACCCAGAAGGGGGCATCCTAGGAAGTATGCAATTAATAGGATTCTTGTCCTTCCCCAGTTGGGCTAAAATATGAAGTTGGCTTTGAGCGCTATCAAGGGCCAAATTTCAGCCTTGTCTGTATTTTATTTAAAAACCGCTTGTCATTCCCTAGTCTGGGCCTTTGTTCAGGGAGCGCTGCACTTGAATCCGCCGGCTAAGTCTCCTGTGTGCCCATGGGATTTGAATTTGGTATTATCTGTTTTACAGAAGCTACCTTTTGAACCATTACACCATGCTTCTTAAATCTTTTTGACAAAGAATATTTTTTTTTTCTTTTAGCCATATCCTCGCTAAGAAGAGTATCGAAATTGGCGGGTAAAGAACCGTATATGATTATTCATGATGACAGGGTGGTGCTGCATCCTCACCCAAATTTTTACCTAAGGTGGTTTCAGGATTTCATCTGAATCAAGATATAGTCCTACTGGGGTAGATTCAGATAGATCAGCGGATCTTTAGATCCACGTAATCTATCTTATTTACGATCCGCCAGCGCAAGTTTTTGAGGCAAGTGCTGTATTCAGAAAGCACTTGCCTCTAAAGTTGCGCCGGCAGATTGTAAATCCCCCGGCGGAATTCAAATTCCGCAGTTAGGGGGAGTTTACTATTTAAATCTGTTAACTTTCCACTTAACCACTTAAGGACCGCCGCATGTAGATATACGTCGGCAGAATGTCACGGACAGGCACATGTACGTACCTGTACGTGCCTGCCTTGACGTGGGTCGGGGGTCTGATCGGGACCCCCCCCGATAAATACGGCGGTTCCGTGGGCTCTGGGAGCGATCCGGGATGAGGGGGAGGCTATCCGTTTCTAGCCACCCCCTCACGATCGCTCCCAGCCAGTCAGAATCCTCCTCTGCCCGCCCTCTGCCTGTGAACTGTAAACACAGGCAGAGGACATTATGTCATCGCTCCTCGTTAGGTGCAACTGTGAGTTGCACCTAACAGTACACTGACACAGTCACACACAGGCACACAACCCCCCCAGTCACCCCCCGATCACCCCCCCCCAGCCTCCTGTCACAGTGTCACAGTGTCAGTGATCATTTATTTTCTGATCACTGCATTTAGTGTCATTTGTGACAGAAAAAAGTGTTAGGGCAGTTAGCTTTAGGCCCCTTTAGGTCCAGGGTAGCCCCCTACCCCCCCTAATAAAGGTTTAACCCCTTGATCACCGCCCTAGTTAACCCTTTCACCCCATATTGCCAGTGTCACTAAGCGATCGGTTTTCTGATCGCTGTATTAGTGTCACTGTTGCCGCTAGGTAGCTAGTTATTTTTTGAGGTTCGCCGACAGGTTTTTATAGCGTTAGGTACCCCCATAAATAAAGGTTTTAACCCCCCTAGAGTTAACCCTTTCACCAGTGATCACGTATAAGTGTCACTGGTGACGCAGGTTAGCCAGTTAGTTATTTAGGTTCGCCGCCAGGTTTTTAGAAAGCATCAGGTACCCCCATATATTACCTAATAAAGGTTTTAACCCCCTGATTGCCCCCTAGTTAACCCTTTCACCAGTGATCACTGTATACGTGTTACGGGTGACGCTGGTTAGTTAGTTTGCTGTTTATAGTATCAGGGCACCCGCCGTATATAACCCAATAAAGGTTTAACCCCCTGATCGCCCGGCAGGTGATATCAATTAAATTTTAGCGTCAGTCAGGGTCTGCGTCTCCCCAGGCACCGTTAGGTTAGTGCCAGTAACGCTTACACCCACGTGCAAAGCATACACCCCCCTTAGTGGTACAGTATCTGAACGGATCGATTCCTGATCTGATCAGATCTATACTAGCGTGCCCAGCAATTTAGGGTACCCAAAAATGCATTGTTAGCGGAATCAGCCCAGATACCCGCTAGCACCTGCGTTTTGCCCCTCTGCCCAGCCCAGCCCAACCCAACCCACCCAGGTGCAGTATCGATTGTTCACTGTCACTTCCAAAACACACATAACTGCAGCATTCGCAGAGACAGGCCTGATCCCTACGATCGCTAACAGTTTTTTTTTGGAAGCGTTTTCTACGTTTGCTGACAGTCAGGTGCTTTTTTTACCTGTGAATCATCACTACTGTACGACTAAATTTAGAGCCCAAAATGGCAAAGCGAATGTACAGTAGTGAAGAGGCCTTCAGGATTCTGAGAATGACAGATAGTGAAGAGGAGGTCACGCATCTGTCAGATTCTGGCTCAGAATACGATCCCGTTTACGACAGCGGCTCCATACCAGATTGCTCTGACGACGAAGTTGTGGTCCCTGCTAAGGCCAGGCGTACCCGACCCCGTTCTGATGTGGTTGAGCAGCAAGAACCGCAGGACCCTTGTATGGAGCAGAGAAGTACTAGCGCCGCTATTCCTTCTGGTGAACTGGCAAGCACCAGCGGCCTAGTACACCCTGGTCGTTCATCCAGCACTGCAGTATCACGTGGTGACGTGGCAAGTCCCATAAGTGCAGTTCAAGTCTGTGAGGTGGCAAGCACAAGTAGTGTCCCGCTGCCACAGAGAAAAAGATGAAGACAGGCCCGTCGTGCCCATAGTGCCCTTCCTGCAGAATTTGCCTATCCTGATTGGGTCCCCACCACTTCTGCAGAACCCGTACTTCCCCCATTTACTGGCCAACCCGGTATTCAGGTGGATACAGCTGATTCTACGTCACTTGATTTTTATTCGCTGTATTTTATATGCTGGTACTCACATCGCCACTAATCCCCAGTCCGTCCTTGCCAGAGAATGGAAACCACTTACGGTTTCCGAATTTAAGACCTTTCTGGGCCTTACCCTCAACATGGGCATACACCAAGTGTATCTTAGATACGCTGCGCCCGTCGTATTATTTCGCGCAGGTACGTGGATCTGCCCCTATATACACACAAGTAGGATTTTTGTTTTGTGGAACATCCTTACTTTTACCTTGGGAGAAACCCTCTTGGGATATTTTTGATCTGGTGGGGGGGTCAGCAGCAGACTGGAGGAAACACTCTAATCATGTAAAAGTAAATTTTTCCACAAGTCATCAATTTCTAACAAATGAAATCAATGGATATAGTGAGAAAATAGGCCATTATGTTACTTAAAACGTTTTTATGTATTTCCATAGATTTTCCTGGAGTAATGGATACTTTGAAAACAACAAGAGCGCAGCTAATAGCACTGAAGAATGATGGTGTAAGTTCATCCTGTGTGGGTGTATCGTGTGCATCACCTTCTGTCCCGTCTGAAGAGTTGAGCTCATCTCCTTGTCAAGTGTCGTACTCAAGGCCTAAACAGGTAGGTTTTCTTTTGGTACCAAAACATTTAAACGTTGTCTTTTTTGTAAATATCAAATATGACATATTTACCTGCTCTGTGTAAGGGTTTTTGTACAGAGCAGCCCAGATTCTTCTCTTCTCAGGTCCCATGCCGGTGCTCCTGAACCACAGCTCTGTGTATCCAATCACACTGAGCCTTGCCTTGGCCCCATCTCCTAATTAGCTCACTGACAGCATCGGGAGCCGTGATTGACAGCATCGGGAGCCAATAGCTCCCACCACTACAGAATGCCAATCAGCAGTGCAAGTCCCTGGAGAGACAAGGCTCTCGTGGACATCGCTGGATTGAGAGGGGGCTCATGTTAGTATAGGGGGGCTGCTGCACACAGCACATGCATTGAATACATGAAGGTAAAAACCCTTGTGTCTTTACAACCACTTCAATAAAAAGTAACTTTCAAGGCGGTGCCTCCAAGCGGCTGACAGATGGAGAGAAGCGGATACAGTTAGACCCTATGAAAACATCAGCTTTGGCATCTAGACTGTAAGCCAATTTGACTGTTGTGTCAAAATGAGATATCTTTCTCATTCTTGTAGTAGTCTGAACTATATAAGACAAGTTGTAGGCAAGATGTTGATTTTTTATACAGATTTTTGAAAAGTCTACAATATTTTGATGTTTTTATACATGCTTAATTTTGTTAGTTTTATTTACTCAGCTGCATCTATTAGACCCCTTTTAGCACTAGAAATAGCCTCTAAAAAGCTCATGAAACTGCATCCCTTTCAGTGCAATGAGTACTTTCACACTGGCGCGGTGCACTTGCGGAACATTAGAAAAAGTCCTGCAAGCAGCATCTGGGGCGGGTTGGGAGCGCTATAAATAGCACTCCTAAAACGTACCTGCCTATTGAAATTAATGGGCAGCGCTTCCAAAGCACCTTAAAAGCACATAAAAACTGGACTTTTTCCCTTTTAAAAAAAGTGCTACAAAAACACTGCAAAAACGGCCGGAGCTTTAGCAGCGCTGCAGTGTGAAAAGGGTCTTATATGGCTTTTGATTCACAGGGGAAATCTAATAAGTCTAATATTTTCCATTTACTTTTTAAAGCTGCTACTTTAGCAAAGTTTCCTGGGACTTCAAAGGGTGTGATCAGTGACGCTGTTACGAGAAAAATTGCGGCGTTGAAATATCACCTGAAGGGAAACATCAGGAACCTCATCAGAATACCACAAATAAACCTATGTCATTAATGTCATTTACCACAGTTAACAACACTTTCTATTCTCTGTGTTGTAGTTTTTGTATATTTACATGATAATAAAGTTGTGTGTATTGCACTGTGTTATTGTTTTTATTTCCAAATGTTTGCTGGTTTTATAGGCCTACAATATATAAAATACTATATATAAATGCACAGCATTTCAAAATGTAATAGGAATGTATTTTTTTTTTGCATTCAGAAGTACATTTACATTTATATTTAAAATATATTTTAAAAAAACATTCTTAATATATTTTCCCCAAATATATGGACATATATTTGAAATACTACAATTTTGGCAATATTCAATATATTTCAAAAATATATTTCAATATATTTGTGAATATAATATTGAATATAATTTGAAATATATTTTGAAATGCAAATATATTCATAAATACATGTTAAATGTACTTCTGTATGCATTTAGCAATATATTTTTGCAGCCATAAATATATTGCAAAGTGCATTTTGGCATGTATTGTCAATATATTTATAAATATATGTTAAATGTACTTCCAAATGCATTTAGCAATATATTTTTGCAGCCATAAATATATTGCAAAGTGCATTTTGGAATGCATTGTGAATGTATTCAGAAATATAGGTGAAATGTACTTCTGAATGCATTTAACAATATATTTTTGAATATATTCACAATGCATTCCAAAATGCATGTCACAATATATTTATGGCTGCATACATATATTGCTAAATGCATTCAGAAGTACATTTAACATATATTTATGAATATATTTGCAACATATTTCACAATGCATTCCCCAATATATTCAATAATATATTCACAAATATATTGAAATATATTTTTGAAATATATTGAATATGGCCAAAATTGTAGCATTTCAAATATATGGCAATATATTTTGGAAAAATATATTAAGAATGTTTTTTTTAAATATATTTAAAATATATTTTTCTTCCACATGGGAAGTGGCGGGACAATAAAAATGTTTTCGTTTTTACCACCCTTCACGCAGACACGATAGTACAAATTCGTATGGTGGCTGGTCTTGTGCAGAAACCCCTCTGTGTCCACCAATATAACCAAAATATGGGAGGGGTGGACCTCAACGACCAGTTGATGGCGCCGTATCATATTGCCCGTAAGGCAAGACGCTGGTACAAAAAAGTGCCTCTATATTTATTTCAATTGACTTTACTGAATGCTTATGTCTTATACAAAGCTTCAGGACGGAATGGATCCTTCCTTGATTTCCAGGATGAGATCATCTTAGAACTCCTGTATCCAGGCGGTTCTGCACCTCACCATCCCCTACAAAATGCAGTAAGCCGACTGCATGAGAGGCATGTCCTCGAGAGTACCCCTACCCAACGAGCCCCCCAAAGAAGTCGTGTCTGTATCAAGCGCGGATATAGGCGTGACACCCGTTATTTTTGTCCCCGCTGTCCTGCCGATCCTGGTCTTTGTATTGGTGAATGTTTTGAACGCTTCCACACACTAGTGAAATATTAGCGTAGGGTAAAACATTTCACAGGCTAGGCACACAGGGTCTCCCAAGATGCCATTGCATTTTGAGAGACCCAAACCTGGAACCGAAAAGTTGAACAGTTACAGTTACAAAAAAAAGTGTTAAAAAATAAATAAATAAATATAAAAACACAAAAATATATTTAAAAAAAATAGTTGTCGTTTTATTGTTCTCTCCCTCTCTATTCTCTCTCTATTGTTCTGCTCTTTTTTACTGTATTCTATTCTGCAAAGTTTTATTGTTGTTCTGTTTTTTCATGCTTGCTTTTCAGGTATGTAATTTACTTTACTGTTTTCAGGTACGCCATTCAGCTGTTGAGCGGACTTATTTATCTTGACAGCAACAGCGTTTGCTCCCACGATATATAAAGCCGTGACTCCAGTGCTGTAGGAGGTGATTTCACCACCACAGTTAAAAAAAGAGCATATATGCTGTAGCATGGGGGCATTAGGGGCAGAGGAACGATTTTGCTCCTAATGCCGCGTACATACGGTCGACATTCCTACGGAGGCTTTCCCGTGGAAAAGTCTGACCGTGTGTACGCGGCATAACTTTTTATGCCGCGTACATATGGTCAAAATTCCGACCGAGGCTTGCCCGTGTGTACGCGGCATAACTTTTTTGCGGGAGGATGCCCCCATGCATATATATATTTTAGGCACAGGTTGCGTTAAAAAATATTTTATTTTTTACTATGTTTTTTTTTTTGGTATTTGCAGGTATGGTATGATCTTACTGTTATACTGTAATGTTACTTTGTTTTAATGTTAACCATAATTTTCTTAGCAGGTACGCCATTCAGTTGCAGCGCAGATTTATTTAGCGTGACAGCAACAGCGTTTTCTCCCACAATATATAAAGCCGTGACTCCAACACTGTAGGAGGTGATTTCACCACCACAGTTAAAAAAAGAGCATATATGCTGAAGCATGGGAGCGATTTTGCTCCTAATGCCACGTACTTACGGTTGACATTCCTACAGAGGCTTTCCCATGGAAAAGTCTGACCATGTGTACACGGCATAGAAAAGTCCGACCGTGTGTACGCAGCATAACTTTTTTGAGGGAGGATGCCCCCATGCTTCGGGAAATATATAAATGGTGCATGTATGCCCATCATTAGAAGTGGGTGGATGAAGGGAGGTATTCTAATGGTGGGCATACCCACCGATCAATCTTTTTTTCGTTCAGCCAACAGGCTGCATGAAAAAAAAGATTACAATACATGTCCAACAAGAACCATCAACGTACTGGTATTTTGCTGGACTTTGAATGGTTATACCAGAATGATGCCTGCAGGTTTTGGTATCATCTTGGTATCATTCTTTTCAGCCAGCGGTCGGCTTTCATCTAAAAGCAGTCCTAGCGGCTAATTAGCTTCTATACTGCTTTTACATTCAGTGGGAGGGAATGTCCCCCCACCCCGGATAGAAAACAGCGCCATTGGGAAATTGGGAAAGCATTTTATCACACTGATCTTGGTGTGGTCAGATGCTTTGAGGGCAGAGGAAAGATCTAGGGTCTAATAGACCCCATTTTTTTTTTAAAGTACCTGTCACTAACTATTGCTATCATAAGGGATATTTACATTCCCTGAGATAACAATAAAAATAGTAAAAAATAAATAAAATGGAAGTAACAGTTTACAAATAAAATAAAAAAAGCTAATTAAATATATAAAAAAAGCATCCCTGTCCCGCCCTGCTCTTGCGCAAAGGCGAACACAAGCGTCGGTCTGGAGTCATATGTAAACAGCAATTGTACCATGCATGTGAGGTATCACCGCGAAGGGCAGATCGAGGGCAGTAATTTTAGCAGTAGACCCCCTCTGTAAATCTAATGTGGTAACCTGTAAATGTTTTTAAAGGCTTTTAACCACTTGACCACCAGGCACGTAAACCCATTTAATAACCAGACCAATTTTCAGCTTTCGGTGCTCTCACAGTTTGAATGACAATAACTCAGTCATACAACACTGTAACCATATGAAATTTTTGTCCTTTTTTTCCCACAAATAGAGCTTTCTTTTGGTGGTATTTGATCACCTCTGCGATTTTTATTTTCTTTGATATAAATGGAAAAAGAACGACGGTTTTGTAAAAAAATGAATTTTTCTTCATTTCTATCATAAAATTTTGCAAAAAAGTAATTGTTCTTCATAAATTTGGCTTAAAATGTATACTGCTACATATCTTTGGTAAAAACAAAATTGGATATTATTTAGTCTGGGTGAAAGGTATAGGGTCTACATGGTACCAATTACTTAAAATTGATCAATTTGATCACATCTGATGTACTGACAGCCTCTCTCATTTCTTGAGACCCTAACAAGCCAGTGAAGTACAAATACCCCCCAAATGACACATTTTTGGAAAGTAGACATTCCAAAGTAGTTAGTAAGAGGTATAGTTAGTTTTTTGAAGTTGTCATTTTTTCCCACAGTTCTTTACAAAATTAAGAGGTTTTTTTTCACACCATATTGTCATTATACCAGGTTATTTCTCTCACATGGCATGTATATTCCACAAATGACACCACAAAATATATTCTCCTGCTCCTCCTGAGTATGGCGATACCACATGTGTGAGACTTTTACACAGTCTGGCCACATACAGAGGCTCAACACCGAAGTAGTAACTTGAAGCGTTCTAGGAGCATAAATTACACATCTAATCTGGCGATACCACGTGTGAGCTTTTTTAACAGCCTGGCTACATAGAGACCCAACATCCAAGAAGCACCATCAGGTGTTCTAGGGACACAAACTACACATCCAATTTCCTTACAGTTTATCACATTTTTGAAGGCCCTTCATATTTCTAACACAGCATGTACATACCAAGAATTACACCCTAAAATACATTCTGCTGAGTAATGGGTAAAAAAAAATAAAAGATTACCTGTGTTTTTAGTAGTGCAATTGTCCACAGGAGGAGAGCCCTGATCCAGGCAGCAGGCAGAGACGTGGTCACTGGTCAGCGACAGTGAATGGAATTGTCCAGGTAGGGCAGGAATATTGTCCATAGTCAGTACAGGGATACTGTCCATATACAGTCCAGGGCCAGTGCAAGTAGAAACATTGCCAGCAGTGCCAAAATATTGGTCCTGGTAGTAAGCAGGAACATGGTCCAGGTAGCAGGCCAGGAAAGAATGAGGACAGGGGTAGAGGCTTCTCCCACCCAAATCTCTTTGAAGCCTCCGGGCAACCAGACCATAATCTGTGAATAAGAAAACTAAAAAATTAGTTTTTTCATCCATAAAAACAATTCTGGAGCCCCTCACATATGTGAGACCCCTGTGTTCCCACTAGCATAGCAGGGTAAAAGATCAATCCAAGAGGCAGGCAAAAAACGTGGTCAAACAGTCCAGGGTCAGTTCCAGAGCAGGCAGAGGTAGGTACAGTTAAGCGTTAGGCAGAAGCGTGGTCGTATAACAGGCCAGGGTCATTTCCAGAGCAGGCAGAGGTAGGTACAGTTAAGCGTTAGGCAGAAGCATGGTCGTAAAACAAGCCAGGGTCAGTTCCGGAGAAGGCAGAGGTATTTTTAGCGTTAGGCAAAAGCGTGGTTGTATAACAGTCCATGGTCGGTTCCGGAGAAGGCAGAGGTATGTACAGTGCAGTGGCATCAGGGGTGTGGAGGAAAATGACAGGAAATTTTCATTTTGTTTACCTAATAATTGGAGTAGTATGGTAACGGCGGAAACATACACATAAACAGAGGCCTGGTTGGGAAGGACAATGGGGACAATAAACTGTGGTGTCTCTTCTGACTCCTCCTCTGGAGCACACCCGGCATCTCTTCTGGCGTTTGCGCCCATTTTCACGGGGGGTGGGGATTTTGTCAGGAAAGTGGCGTTCGTGGAGTCTGCTCACGCAATCAGTGCGAAGAATTTCTGGTGGGATTTCAGGGAACAAAAGGGCGGTGATGACTTATTCTTGAAAGTAAAGATAGGGTGCGGGATTCTGTGTTGATTTTTTGTATATAACTAGGGGTGCACCGATATATCGGTGCCGATACATATCGGCCGAAAACAGCTGTTTTGGGCACATGCCGAAACAGCTTTAAAATTGCCGATATGACTAGTGGCTGCAGAGCGGTAAAACACACTGAAACTGTCTTCGCTTTGCTCGCACACAGCCCCGCCTGCTCCTAACCACGCTGTGTTAAACAGAATGCCGTTCTAATGCTGGGATGTTTTCTGTCTATCACAGCGTGGGGTTAGGAGGAGGGGGGGCTGTGTAGCAGAGCGGAGACAGTTTCATCCTACGGGTGGCGGTGAGTTTCTTTTCTTTTCTAACCGGCGGGTCTCTGTTGCTGGAATTCCTGGACTGCAGGCCAGCATGTAGAGGAGGAGATGAATAGAGCACAGCCCGGCATCCATCTGCCTATCTGGAGACCATCCCCCGAGCCGGGGCCGCGCTTTATTAGGTAATGTTGGCTCAGGCTGCGGGCTGCTCCAGCTCCTGCACGGGGCTCTCTGCACTCCGCACACACATCCGTACCAAGGCTGAGAGAGACAGACAGCCCATACACAGCAGCACTGTGCCCAGTCCTAGTGTCATCCCTGTGCACTGCTAGAAGGATGGTGGTGGCACCAGGACAGACCTGCTGGATGATCCTCTTACTGCTGTTACAGGAGATGTATGCTCTCTGCACTGAGTGAATGGGCAGCAGGCTGTGCTCATTGTCTCCTCACCACACTCATACAACATGTTTTTGGAGGTGACAGGGTTAAAAAAGAGAACCTGTCACCTCCAATTGCTATAACAATTGCTAAATTATTAAAATAAGTAATTAAAAAGTAAAGAATAAGAAAAATAATATTAAAAATAAGAAAATTATACAAAAATAAAAAAAGTAAAACAAGCTACAAAAAGTGATAAAGTAATAAAAAAAAAAAAAAAAAAACAAGAGGCGGCAATTCAGGGCACAGTGAGGCGGCAATGGGGGGCACAATGAGGCGGCAATTGGGGGCACAGTGAGAGTATGTTTTAACATACAATTATTTTTTAAAAAAATGTAATTTTCGGTTTCGGTTTCGGCCTGCCTTTTTTTTTTATTTTGGTTTCGTTTCGGTTCTGAAATTTCCATTTCGGTGCACCACTATATATAACATAAGCGTTATAGAAGGCCAAACTGAAAAAAATAAATGGACACTTTTTTGCACCAGTGACGGGATTTTCTGGAGGGAAGGTAGGGTTCAATCATCTGATCGTTGAAGTCCACTCCTCCCATAAACAAATTATAATCGTAGACACACGATGGTTTCTGGACTGGGCCTTTTCTTTTGGGGACTTCCACGTAGGTGTCGTCGTGAATGGTGGTAAGCATGTGGTTGTCTCGTCTGTCCCTCCACTTGACAACCAATAGCTCCTGGTTCCGCAAAGATGTCGTCTCTCCTTTTCTTAGCTTCTGATTGACCAAATTTTGTGGGTAGCCCTTTCTGTTGGTTCTTACTGTGCCACATGCTGGGGTGTCTCTCCGGTAAAGATTGCGAAACAGGGGCAAGCTGGTATAAAAATTGTCCACATAAAGGTGGTATCCTTTTCCAAGGAGTGGATAGATAAGCTCCCAGACCACTTTTCCACTGGTTCCAATATACTCTGGGCATTCATATACAAGGAAGGAGTAGAGTACCCCGTGTCTCGGTCGCACAGTTTGTACATTTTCACCCCATATCGGGCCCTTTTGCTGGGGATGAACTGTTTGATGCCCAGCCTGCCCGAGAATTTCACATGGGACTCATCTATGGATATATTCTGTTCAGGGGTATATAACTGGGGGAATTTTTCAGAGAAAAAATTTAGGAGTGGCCTAATTTTAAATAATTTGTCAAAAGCAGTGTCATTTCGGGGAGGGCACTGGGTGTTATCATTATAGTGGAGGAACCGTAGAATAATAAAGTATCGGGATCTGGGCATACGGGATGAGAAGACTGGCATGTGGTGGATGGCTTTGGTAGACCAATAGGAGTAATATTGTTTTTTTTTTTGAGAGACCCATATTGAAGGTTAGGCCTAAAAATATTTTGAACTCCTCTACGGTCAGTTCTCTCCACTCAAAGGGGCGGGCATAACTGGAATCAGGGTTGATTACTATGAACTGCTGAGCGTAGAGGTTGCACTGGGCCACAATGGATGATAATAATTCTTCGGTAAAAATCAATAAAAAAAAAATCTATCATAGCAAAATTATCGGTGTTCACCTGGACACCTGGCTGGGCGGTGAAAGGGGGGATATTTGTTGCTCCAGAATTAGAAGGCAGCCACAGGGGGTTTTGAAGGCCATATCCCTTTGGGGCAGAGAGGACACCCTACTGGTGCCTGGCCTTTGTTGCACTGCTCGCGAGGTGGACGGCACTGCTCGCGGGGTGGACGGCACTACTCACGGGGTGGACGGCACTGCTTGCGGGGTGGACGGCACTGCTCGCGGGGTGGATGGAACTGTGCTGCTAGTAGTAGGCTGCTGCTGCTCCACGCCAGAACGCCTTCTTTTAGTGGGCACACATTCCTCCTCTGATTCCGTATCAGACTCGCTGCTTGTTACGGGCTCATAGGAGAAATCCGAATCGGACAGAGACTCAGAGAGCTCCCCTCAGCTCTCATCAGTCGCGCATAGTTGCTGGAAGGCCTCCTCGGCGGTAAAATATTTTTTTGCCATACTGGTGGCTAGTGAGGCTGCACTGCAGAACACTGGTGGGCAATGGTTGCGCTGATGTGGCACTGCAGTGGCGCAGGTGGTACTGATGGGCAAAGGTAGCACTGGTGTGAACTGCTGTGGCTCTGGTTGCACTGCTGTGGCTCTAGGGTCGCTGATTAGCAGGCGGCACCGGTGGGCACAAGCGGCACTGGTGGGCACAGGCGGCACTGGTAGGCACAGGCGGCACTGCAGTGGTGCAGGTGGAACTGGTGGCTCTGGTGGGCACAGATGGCACTGGTGGGCACAGATGGCACTGGTGGGCACAGGTGGCACAGGTGGCACTGGTGGGCACTGTTGTGGCACTGGTGGGGCACTGGTGGGGCACAGATGGGTCACAAGTGGCACTGGTGGGGCACAGATGGCACTGTTTGGGCAGAGATGGGACAAAAGGGGCACTATTGGGCACTGCTGGGCACTGCTTTGGCACTCACGTTTTGTCTTTTATCTCTCTCCTCTTCTCTGACGCTGCAACAGTGTGAGGAGAGGAGAGAGATGACCTGGAAACGACCTGTTTGCCAGGTTTGTTTACATTTGTGATCGCGCCGTCATTGGACGGCACAATCACGTGGTAAAGAGCCAATTACATTGGCTCTTGACCGTGATCCATGTTGCTGCGGGTCCCGTGGACACGGCGAGCAACATTGATCGTGTGTGTGCGCCCGCTCGGGCGCGCGGGAACGATTCTCTGGGAGGACGTCCTTCCAGAGTTAAGCAACCGCCTTTTAGCCGTATTTCGGCTATAGGGCGGTGATCAAGTGGTTAAAAATGTATGTAGTTTTTCGCCACTGTGCGTTTGTGCGCAATTTTAAATTATGTCGTGTTTGGCATCCATGTACTTGGCCTAAGATCATCTTTTTTATTTCATCAGTAATTTGGGCAATATCGTGTGTTTTAGTGCTTTATAAATAAAAAAAAGTGTATTTTTGCGCAAATACTGTGTGGAAAAAAATGCAACACCCACCATTTTAATCTGTAGGGCCTTTGCTTTAAAAAAATATATAATGTTTGGGGGTTCAACTTTCTTGCAAAAAAAAAATATGGTTTTATGTAAACAAACAGTGTCAGAAAGGGCTTTGTCTTCAAGTGGTCAGAAGAGTGGGTGATGTATGACATAAGCTTCTAAATGTTGTGCATAAAATGCCTGGACAATTCATAACCCCCCCAAATGACCCCATTTTGAAAAGTAGACACCCCAAGCTATTTGCTGAGAGGCATGTCGAGTCCATGGAATATTTTACATTTTGACACAAGTTGCGGGAAAAATAAATATTTTTTTTTTGCAAAGTTGTCACTAAATGATATATTGCTCAAACATGCCATGGGCATATGTGGAATTACACCCCAAAATACATTCTGCTGCTTCTCCTGAGTACAGGGATACCACATGTGTGAGACTTTTTGGGAGTCTAGCCGCATACGGGACCCCAAAAACCAATCACTAATTCTAAGGCCGGGTACACACGAACAAACATGTACGGTGAAAGCGGTCCGTCAGACCGTTTTCACCGTACATGTCTGCCAGAGGGCTTCTGTACGATGGTTGTACACACCATCGTACAGAAGTCCGCGCGTAAACAATACGCGGGGCGTGTCCGCGTCGTCGCCGCGACGATGACGCGGCGATGACGCGGAGACGTGGGCGGGCCTGCCATTTAAAGGCTTCCACGCATGCGTCAAAGTCATTTGACGCATGCGAGGGACGGCGGGCGCCTGGACATGTACGGTAGGTCTGTACTGACGACCGTACATGTCCGAGCAGGCAGGATTCCAGCGGACGGTTTTAAAACACGTCCAGGAATATTTGCCCGCTGGGAAAAGGCCCGGCGGGCAAATGTTTGCTGGAATTCGGCCCGCTCGCGCCCACACACGACCGAACATGTATGCTGAAACTGGCCCGCGGACCAGTTTCAGCATACATGTTTGGTCGTGTGTACGGGGCCTCAGGGTGTACATTTTTGATTTTACTCCTCACTACCTATCACAGTTTCGGAGGCCATGGAATGCCCAGATGGCACAAAACCCCCCCAAATGACCCCATTTTGGAAAGTAGACACCCCAAGCTATTTGCTGAGAGGTATGGTGAGTATTTTGCAGATCTCGCTTTTTGTCACAAAGTTTTGAAAATTTAAAAAAGAAAAAAAAATACATTTTTATTTTCTTTCTTCATTTTCAAAAACAAATGAGGCCTCGTACACACGACAGAGATTCTCGGCAGAATTCGCCGAGAAACTCGGTCAAAACCCGGATTCTGCCGAGAATCTCTGTCGTCTGTACAGTTTTGGCTCGATGGAGCCGCCGAGGAGCTCGACGAGAAAATAGAGAACATGTTCTCTATTTTCTCGTTGGCCGCGTTGTTCTATAGGAGAAGGCGGCCCGCCGAGCTCCTCGGCGGCTTCATCCCAAAACGAGACGAGGAACTCGACGTGCCAAGCACGTCGAGTTCCTCTGTCGTGTGTACGGGGCCTGAGAGCTGTAAAATACTCACTATGCCTCTCAGCAAATAGCTTGGGGTGTCTACTTTCCAAAATTGGGTCATTTGGGGGGGTTTTATGCTATTTTGGCATTTTATGGCCTTCGAAACTGTGATAAGTAGTGAGGAGTGAAATCGAAAATGTATGCCCTTAGAAATCTTGAAAGGCAGTGCTTGGTTTTCGGGGTCCCGTATGCGGCTTCCAAAAAGTCCCACACATGTGGTATCCCCGTACTCAAGAGAAGCAGCAGAATGTATTTTGAGGTGTAATTCCACATATGCCCACGGCATGTGTGCGCAATATATAATTGAGTGCCAACTTTTTGAAATTTCTTTTATTTTTTTTTGGTCATTATTCAATCACTTGGGGCAACAAAATGAAATATTCAATGGACTCAACATGCCTCTCAGCAAATAGCTTGGGGTGTCTTCTTTCCAAAATGGGTAATTTGGGGGGTTGTGTGCCATCTTGGCATTTTATGGCCTTCAAAACTGTGATAGGTAGTGAGGAGTGAAATCAAAAATGTATGACCTTAGAAATCTTGAAGGTGGTGATTGGTTTCGGGGTCCCGTACGCGGCTAGGCTCCCAAAAAGTCCCACACATGTGGTATCCCCATACTCAGGAGAAGCAGCAGAATGTATTTTGGGGTGTAATTCCACTTATGCCCATGGCATGTGTGAGAAATATATCATTTAGTGACAACGTTTTGCAATTTTTAGCATGTTAGCATGTGAAATAGTGCATGTTTCCCGTACTTAGAACTGTCTCTGCACAAAGTGTCATTTCTGAAAGGAAAAAAAGTCTTTTAAAACCGGACTTGCGGACCCCCACGCTATTTTTTTTTTTTTTTATGAATGAACTCTCTCTGAATTGCCAGAGCCGACAATTCATTAAAGCCGCAAGTCCGATTTTAAAAGACTTTTTTTCCTTTCAGAAATGACACTTTGTGCAGGGACAGTTCTATGTACGGGAAACATGCAATATTTCACATGCTAACTTTACACCCCCCCTAGGTACGAAATTTAAAGTAATATTTCACTTTTATTGTTTCACTTTTAGCATTATTAAATTCACTGCTCCCGAAAAAACGTCAGTTTTTAAAACTTTTTTTGCATTGATACATGTCCCCAGGGACAGGACCCAGGTCCCCAAACACTTTTAGGACAATAAATTGCATATTAGCCTTTAAAATTAGCACTTTATATTTCTCCCATAGACTTTAACAGGGTGTTCCGCGGCTTTTCGAATTTGCCGCGAACACCACTAATTGTTCGTTGTTCGCCGAACAGGCAATGTTCGAGTCGAACATGAGTTCGACTCGAACTCGAAGCTTATCCCTACCAGTAAGCCAGAGGATTTTCGGTGGGAAACGTGTCCAAGTCTGATCTTGCCCCTAGGTATTCCCGCACCATGTAAAACAGATGCTGACGATGGTTGCTGGAACCGGTCATACCTTGGGGCTGCGGAATAAAAAATTGTCTGAACGCATCGGTCAGACTGCCACCTTCTCCACCGCTCCTTCTGTGACTGACCGAAGCCTCAGCAACACATTGTCCAGTACCTGGCTTTTGTAACCCCCCAGTCTCTGGGAACGCGTTGCACAGACCTTTCTACAAGGCCTCCCGAAGATGTTTCATCTTCTGCTCCCTCTGCGCCAGCAAGATAAGGTCCGCAACCTTATTCTTGTAACGTGGATCAAGGAGAGTTGCCAGTCAGTAATTATCCCTCTCCTTGATAGCACGAATACGAGGATCCTTCTGCAGGCTTTGCAGGATCAGGGAGGCCATGCAATGTAGGTTTGCTGAGGCATTCGGTGCAGAGTCCTCTGGGTCACTGAGGATGACAGGATCCGCAGCCACCTCATCCCAGCCACGTACAAGTCAATGGGTTCCTTGGGATTGTAATTGATCCCTTAAAGACTGCTGCTGATGCTGAGTGCTAGGCTCCACCTCCATGCTGACACAATCCTCCTCCTCGTCCTCTTCCTGTGTGATAGACGGGCAAACAGGAACACTGTCTGGATAAAGGGGGCCTTGAGAGGTAAAGAAGTCCTCCTCTTCCTCCCTCTGTTCTGCCTCAAGGGCCCTGTCCATTATTCCACGCAGCGTGTGCTCCAACATGTGAATAAGAGGGACAATCTCACTGATGCATGCACTGTCACTGCTCACCATCCTCGTGGCCTCCTCAAATTGTGACAGGACAGTGCATGCATCCCTGATCATGGCCCACTGGCGTGGGGAAAAAAACCAAGCTCCCCTGACCCAGTTCTGCTGCTATATTGGCACAGATACTCATTGATGGCCCTCTTCTGCGTGTGCAGCCGCTGCAGCATGGCCAACGTAGAGTTCCACCTGGTGGGCATGTCACAGATTAGGCAGTTCTTGAGTAGGTTGTATTCCCTTTGGAGGTCTGGCAGCTCAGCACTGGCATTATATAACCATCGGAAATGCACACAGACTTTCCTGGCCTGCTTCATGACATCCTGTAAGCCTGGGTACCTGCCCAAGAACCTCTGCAAAACCAAGTTAAGGACATGAGCAAAACAGGGCACATGGGTCAGTTGTCCCTGTTGCAGGGCGGAGAGGAGGTTGGTGCCATTGTCGCAAACCACCATTCCTGGCTTAAGCTGGCGTGGCGTCAACCACCTCTGAGCCTGCCCCTGCAGAGCTGACAGAACCTCCTGTCCCCCAAGCACACCAGCTCAAGCACTGCATGGCATCTCATTGCCTGCGTACCTGTGTAGCCCCTTGAATGCCTACAGAGCACCGCTGGTTCAGAGGACACATCAGCACAGGAAGAGGCCACAGAGGAAGAAGAAGAGGAGGGGGTGGAGGAGAGAGGTGTGTCACAACCAGTAGTAGCATTTTGGAGGCGTGGTGACGGAACAACCTCCAACACTACTGTACCTTGTCCTGCGTCCTTCTCAGATGCCAGCAGAGTCACCCAATGCGCCGTGAAAGATAGGTAACGTCCCTGTCCATGCCTGCTGGACCATGAGTCAGCGGTAATATGCACCTTACCACTGACTGCCCTGTCCAGCGAGGCATGGACATTGCCTTCCACATGGCGGTAGAGAGCCGGAATCACCTTTCGTGAGAAAAAGTGGCGTTTGGGAACTTGCCACTGAGGTACCGCACATCCCACAAACTCAAGGAAGGAGGAAGAATCTACAAACTGAAAAGGCAGCAGTTGAAGTGCTAGCAATTTAGCTAAGCTAGCATTCATTCAACCGCTGGGCATGTGGATGGCTGTGAGAGAACTTATTTTGGCGCTGCAGCAGCTGGGGCAGGGAAATTTGCCTGGTACAATCTGCCATCGGTGTACCGATAGTAGATTGCCCGCATGTACTAGGCTGTGACACACCTAATTCTACACCTTCAGTTCTATCAGTGCAGGCTTCTGAGAGGACTGAGGATATAGTGGGGTTGGAGATCCCAGCTGATGAGGGGCAAGGGGAGGTCCGCTTTGTTCTTTGGTGTGGGTCTTTGAGGTAAGCTTGCCAACGAACTGCATGGCAGGTCGACATATGTCTGGTCAAGCATGTGGTGCCCAAGCGGGTGATGTTTTGGCCACGCGAGATACACTTGAGACACATGTTGCAAATAGCAACGGTGCGATCTGATGCACTCGTCTCAAAAAAGGCCCACACTAAAGAACTTTTTGAATAAAGCTGAGACACAGCTGTGCCCTGCATTGTAATGCAGTCGGTGTGCTTCCCTTAAGCTGGCCCCTGGAGGGCATCCTGCCTCGTTGGAGATGTGCCTGTGCCTCCTCCTCCTCTCTCCTATCAGGCACCCACATAGAGTCAGTGACCTCATCACCCCCTCCCTCCTAATCACTGTAGAAAACCTGGCAGTATGCTGCAGCTGGGGGAAAATGACTGCCAGATTGCTGTCCTTCTTGGGCACCCCCTCACTCTGGGCTCACGTTACTGCCTTCCTATAGCTGTGTACCACCATTGGAGCCTTCAAAACGCTGCGCATCCTCATGAGCATGTACCCAACACTGTGGTCAAACAGTTCGGGGGACTCCTCAGGAGGACATGGTGGGGCTAGGGAAGGAGTGACTGATGCCATTGAGCAGAGGGAAGAGGACGCCTTGGCAGCTGCTTTGCCAGACAAAGTACCCTGAGCCTGGGTGAGAGAGGATGAGGAGGATGAGGACGGCTTGGTCATCCACTCTACCAAGTCTTGGGCATGTTGCGGCTCAACGCGGCCAGCTGCCGAAAACAAGGACGAGTGTGTCCAACGGCCACATGCTGATGTGGATGCACGACCAGCACTGTTGCCTCTAGACGCAGAGCCTGCTTGCCTTAGTGACTCTCTGCCTCTCCTTGTTGTCCTTCCAGACATACTAATGGCCTGCAGAGGACAAAGGCAGCAGTGGCGGCCCGTCCATAGGGACGCACGGGCCCCCCCCCCCCCTCCCGCAGTAAAAAAAAAAAAAAAAAAAACGGGCCCTTTAAGAACTTTTATTGCTAAAATGTCATTTTGACATTTTAACCGCAGTTCTGGCGGCCATCTATAGAGGGCGCTGCAGCGCCACCCCCTCTGGCAAATATCACACATTCGTGCATAAATGCACGAATGTATGTTATTGGTTGGTTGCCAGCTGCCTTGTCTATTCATATAACCGGACGTGGGACGCCGGTTACTCGAATAGTGGCAGCTGGTTGGCTGAGGGGAACTGCCTATCAAAGCCAGCGGCTCTGATAGGCTTTTCTCCGGCTCTCAGATGTCTATACTCGGAGCGCAAGCAATCTGCGCTCCTTGCATAAGACAAACGCCGTTTCAGCCAATCAGGTTCCCGGATTCTGGTTATCAGGAACCTGATTGGCTGAAGCTTCACAACAGCGGCAGAAGACATCGAGGGAGGACATGGAATCCTCAAGTAAGTGCTTTTTACAGGGAAAGGGGCACAGTGACATCATGGGGCACAGTGATGACAAAGGGCACAGAGGTGACAATTGGCACAGTGGCATCATGGGGCACGGTGGTGACAAAGGGCACAGAGGTGACAATTGGCACAGTGGCATCATGGGGCACAGTGGTGAGTGACAATGGGCACAGTGGCATCATGGGGCACAGTGGTGACAATTGGCACAGTGGTGACAATTGGCACAGTGGCATCATGGGGCACAGTGGTGACAAAGGGCACAGAGGTGACAATTGGCACAGTGCATCATGGGGCACAGTGGTGAGTGACAATGGGCACAGTGGCATCATGGGGCACAGTGGTGAGAAAGGGCACAGAGGTGACAATTGGCACAGTGGCATCATGGGGCACAGTGGTGACAAAGGGCACAGAGGTGACAATTGGCACAGTGGCATCATGGGGCACAGTGGTGAGTGACAATGGGCACAGTGGCTTCATGGGGCACAGTGGTGACAAAGGGCACAGAGGTGACAATTGGCACAGTGGCATCATGGGGCACAATGGTGACAAAGGGCACAGAGGTGACAATTGGCACAGTGGCATCATGGGGCACAGTGGTGAGTGACAATGGGCACAGTGGCATCATGGGGCACAGTGGTGACGATGGGCACAGTGGCATCATGGGGCACAGTGGCATCATGGGGCACAGTGGTGACAATTAAAGGGCACAGTGGTGACAATTGGCACAGTGGCAACAATTGAGGGGCACAGTGGCTGTGTTTGATGGCATGGCACAGTGGTGACAATTGATGGAACAGTGGCTGCGTTTGATGGCACAGTGGCATCATGGGGCACAGTGGTGAGTGACAATGGGCACAGTGGCATCATGGGGCACAGTGGTGACAAAGGGCACAGAGGTGACAATTGGCACAGTGGCATCATGGGGCACAGTGGTGACAAAGGGCACAGAGGTGACAATTGGCACAGTGGCATCATGGGGCACAGTGCTGAGTGGTCACAGTGGCATCATGGGGCACAGTGGCATCATGGGGCACAGTGGTGACAATTAAAGGGCACAGTGGTGACAATTGGCACAGTGGCAACAATTGAGGGGCACAGTGGCTGCGTTTGATGGCATGGCACAGTAGTGACAATTGGTGGAACAGTGGCTGCGTTTGATGGCATGGCACAGTGGTGACAATTGATGGCAGTTGCTGTGTTGCATGGCACAGTGGTGACAATTGATGGCACAGTTGCTGTTTGATGGCATGGCACAGTGGTGACAATTGATGGCACAGTGACTGCATTTGATGGCATGGCACAGTGGTGACAATTGATGGCACAGTTGCTGTGTTGCATGGCACAGTGGTGACAATTGATGGCACAGTGACTGCATTTGATGGCATGGCACAGTTGCTGTGTTTGATGGCATGGCACAGTGGTGATAATTGATGGCACAGTTGCTGTTTGATGGCATGGCACAGTGGTGACAATTGATGTCACAGTGACTGCATTTGATGGCATGGCACAGTGGTGACAATTGATGGCACAGTTGCTGTGTTTGATGGCATGGCACAGTGGTGACAATTGATGGCACAGTGGCTGCATTTGGTGGCATGGCACAGTGGCTGCGCCCCCCCAAAAATTTTGAGCACCAGTCGCCACTGAAAGGCAGTACACACACCTCGTAGCTTTAGGTGCAAAACTGCAGAGGACACGGGCAGTACACACCAAGTAGCTTTAGGTGCAAACTGCAGAGAACAAAGGCAGTACACACCACGTAGCTTTAGGTGCAAACTGCAGAGGACAAAGGCAGTACACACCACATAGCGTTATGGTGCACACTGCAGAGGACAAAGGCAGTACACACCACATAGCGTTATGGTGCACACTGCAGAGGACACGGGCAGTACACACTATGTAGCTTTAGGTGCAAACTGCAGAGGACACGGGCAGTACACACCGAGTAGCTTTAGGTGCAAACTGCAGAGGACACGGGCAGTACACACCACGTAGCTTTAGGTGCAATCTGCAGAGGACAAAGGCAGTACACACCACATAGCTTTAAGGTGCACACTGCAGAGGACAAAGGCAGTACACACTACGTAGCTTTAGGTGCAAACTGCAGAGGACACGGGCAGTACACACCAAGTAGCTTTAGGTGCAAACTGCAGAGGACAAAGGCAGTACACACACTACGTAGCTTTAGGTGCAAACTGCAGAGGACACGGGCAGTACACACCAAGTAGCTTTAGGTGCAAACTGCAGAGGACATGGGCAGTACACACCAAGTAGCTTTAGGCTGCAGAGGACACGGGCAGTACACACCAAGTAGCTTTAGGTGCAAACTGCAGAGGACAAAGGCAGTAAACACACTACGTAGCTTTAGGTGCAAACTGCAGAGGACACGGGCAGTACACACCAAGTAGCTTTAGGTGCAAACTGCAGAGGACATGGGCAGTACACACCAAGTAGCTTTAGGTGCAAACTGCAGAGGACACGGGCAGTACACACCAAGTAGCTTTAGGTGCAAACTACAGAGGACACGGGCAGTACACACCAAGTAGCTTTAGGTGCAAACTGCAGAGGACAAAGGCAGTACACACACTTCGTAGCTTTAGGTGCAAACTGCAGAGGACACGGGCAATACACACCAAGTAGCTTAGGTGCAAACTACAGAGGACACGGGCAGTACACACCAAGTAGCTTTAGGTGCAAACTGCAGAGGACAAAGGCAGTACACACCACATAGCTTTAGGGTGCACACTGCAGAGGACATGGGCAGTACACACACTATGTAGCATTAGGTGAAAACTGCAGAGGACAAAGGCAGTACACACACACTGCCTGTGCCTCCTCCTCCTCCTCCTCCTCTCTCCTATCAGGCACCCACGTAGATGCAGTGACCTCATCACCCCCCTCCTCATCACTGTAGAAAACCTGGCAGTATGCTGCAGCTGGGGGAACATGACTGCCAGATTGCTGTCCTTCTTGGGCACCCCCTCACTCTGGGCTCACGTTACTGTCTTCCTCTAGCTGTGTACCATCATCGGAGCCTTCAAAACGCTGCGCATCCTCATGCAGCATGTACCCAACACTGTGGTCAAACAGTTCGGGAGACTCGTCAGGAGGACATGGTGGGGCTAGGGAAGGAGTGACTGATGCCATTGAGCAGAGGGAAGAGGACGCCTTGGCAGCTGCTTTGCCAGACAAAGTACCCTGAGCCTGGGTGAGAGAGGATGAGGAGGATGAGGACGGCTTGGTCATCCACTCTACCAAGTCTTGGGCATGTTGCGGCTCAACGCGGCCAGCTGCTGAAAACAAGGACGAGCGTGTCCAACGGCCACGTGCTGATGTAGATGCACCGTGTCCACGACCAGCACTGTTGCCTCTAGACGCAGAGCCTGCTTGCCTTAGTGACTCTCTGCCTCTCCTTGTTGTCCTTCCAGACATACTAATGGCCTGCAGAGGACAAAGGCTGTACATACACCTCGTAGCTTTAGGTGCAAACTGCAGAGGACACGGGCAGTACACACCAAGTAGCTTTAGGTGCAAACTGCAGAGGACAAAGGCAGTACACACACTACATAGCTTTAGGTGCAAACTGCAGAGGACACGGGCAGTACACACCAAGTAGCTTTAGGTGCAAACTACAGAGGACACGGGCAGTACACACCAAGTAGCTTTAGGTGCAAACTACAGAGGACACGGGCAGTACACACCAAGTAGCTTTAGGTGCAAACTGCAGAGGACAAAGGCAGTACACACACTACGTAGCTTTAGGTGCAAACTGCAGAGGACACGGGCAGTACACACCAAGTAGCTTTAGGTGCAAACTGCAGAGGACATGGGCAGTACACACCAAGTAGCTTTAGGTGCAAACTACAGAGGACACGGGCAGTACACACCAAGTAGCTTTAGGTGAAAACTGCAGAGAACAAAGGCAGTACACACACCACGTAGCTTTATGGTGCACACTGCAGAGGACACGGGCAGTACACACTACGTAGCTTTAGGTGCAAACTGCAGAGGACATGGCAGTACACACACTACGTAGCTTTAGGTGAAAACTGCAGAGGACAAAGACACTACGTAGCTTTAGGTGCAAACTGCAGAGGACACAGGCAGTACACACCAAGTAGCTTTAGGTGCAAACTGCAGAGGACAAAGGCAGTACACACACTATGTAGCTTTAGGTGCAAACGGCAGCGGACAAAGGCAGTACACACACTACGTAGCTTTAGGTGCAATTTGCAGAGGACATGGGCAGTACACACCAAGTCTCTTTAGGTGCAAACTACAGAGGACAAAGGCAGTACACACACCATGTAGCTTTATGGTGCACACTGCAGAGGACACAGGCAGTACACACTATGTAGCTTTAGGTGCAAACTGCAGAGGACACGGGCAGTACACACACTACGTAGCTTTAGGTGCAAACTGCAGAGGACAAAGGCAGTACACACCACATAGCTTTATGGCGCACACTGCAGAGGACACAGGCAGTACACACTACGTAGCTTTAGGTGCAAACTGCAGAGGGCAAAGGCAGTACACACACTACATAGCTTTAGGTGCAAACTGCAGAGGACACGGGCAGTACACACCAAGTAGCTTTAGGTGCAAGCTGCAGAGGACAAAGGCAGTACACACACCATGTAGCTTTATGGTGCACACTGCAGAGGACACAGGCAGTACACACTACGTAGCTTTAGGTACAAACTGCAGAGGACAAAGGCAGTACACACACTACGTAGCTTCAGGTGCAAACTGCAGAGGACACGGGCAGTACACACCAAGTAGCTTTAGGTGCAAACTGCAGAGGACAAAGGCAGTACACACACCACGTAGCTTTATGGTGCACACTGCAGAGGACACGGGCAGTACACACTACGTAGTTTCAGGTGCAAATTGCAGAGGACACGGGCAGTACAGACGCGGGGAAACTCGAGCCTGCAGAGGAATGGAGTTAGCGGCAGCAAATTTACTATCGATGAAAAATCCACCAGCACCAGAGTCCACCAACGCCTGGGTCGTCACCAAGCCCCCGACCCAGGAGAGAACAACGGTGATCAGTGGTTTATCAGCACGGGAAACCGGGGACGAAGAGACTCCACCCAAGATCTGCCCCCGACAGGATCTCAGGTGCGAGCGTTTCCCGGACGGTTGGGACATGACAACCGAAAATGCCCGCTGAGACCACAGTACATGCATCGGCCCTCGTGTCTCCGGGATGCCCTCTCCCCCTCGGACAGGCGAGCAAACCCCAGCTGCATGGGCTCACCCCCAGGCAAGTCAACCCCAGGAGGCGTGGGAGGAGAGGGAAGCACGGGTGGGACAGCAAACGTAGGCGCCAATCTGTTAGGAGGCCTCCGCAGACTCTCCTTAAAGGAAGGTCTCTCCCTGAGTCTGGTGTCAATCAATATCAGGAAAGAAATAAGAGCCTCGAGCTCCACTGGTAGGTCCTTAGCCGCAACCTCATCTTTTAAGGCATCCGAGAGACCATGGGAGAAAGCAGCGACCAGAGCCTCATTATTCCAGCCCACCTCTGCTGCCAGGGTATGAAACTCAATGGCGTATTCGGCTACCGATCGTGAACCCTGTCTGACGGACATAAGGAGCTTCGCAGCAGAGGCAGAGCAAGCCGGTACATCAAACACCTTTCCGAAGAGAAGCAACAAAACCGGAAAACTTGGCAACCACCGGATTGTTGTTCTCCCATAAGGGGCTTGCCCAGGCCAAGGCCTTGTCCGAGAGCAGCGAGATCAGGAAGCCCACCTTCGATCTCTCAGTGACAAAGGCATTGGGCAGCAACTCGAAATAAATGCCAACTTGGTTAAGGAAACCTCGGCACTGAGTTGGCACTCCCCCAAAGCGCTGCGGGAGGGGGGCGAAGCCGGTCATACCCCGAGACACCGCAGGCGCAACAACAGGTGTCGGGGTAGACTCTGGCGCAACAACTGGAGCGGCAGTAGGAGCGGACCCAGGAGCGGCAACCGGCCTATCGGCAATGGGAGCGATATGAGCCGTGCATGCAAGCAGGGTTTGCAACGCCTGAGCTAACTGACCCAGCAGGTGATCCTGCTGATCCAGTCTGGCAACCAGCATGGGTAGCGAAGGTGGCCCTGTACCGTCAGAATTCATGGCTTGGGCCTAATGTCACGGAAGCATGAATCAGACGTACAACAACAGATAAATTAAATAGGAAGGCTTTATTAAAAACCAAACAGCAAGGTTAAAGTCCAAACGGATGATCAAACAGTCAGCAGAGTGTTCCACCGGAGCCAGGGTCGATAGCCAGGAATGGGAGTCAGCCAAGCCGGAGTCCGTAGTCAGAGAGAGGTGGTGAAACGAAGCCGGGGATCAGGAGCCAGAAGGATAGTCCGTGGAAGCCGGGTTGGTAACCAAGAGCAAGCAGCACAATCACAGGAGAGTGTAGACGAGAGGGCCAAGCAAGGGAATGCTGCAGCAGGCCTCATATATATATATGCTGAGCATCCAGCTCCTCCCAGTGGAAAGGAGGAGCCACAGGTTGTGGTAAGTTATAAGAACCCGAAGAAGCAAGATGGCTGCCAGCACATGTCAGTGATAAGAAGCCTGTAAGGAGGTAAGACCATGACAACTGCAGAGGACATGGCAGTACACACACTACGTAGCTTTAGGTGAAAACTGCAGAGGACAAAGACAGTACACACACTACGTAGCTTTAGGTGCAAACTGCGATCAGCGATTTTTATCGGTACTGCGACCTTACGGCGGACACTTCGGACACTTTTGGCACATTTTTGGGACCATTGGCATTTTGATAACGATCAGTGCTAAAAAAAAATTGATTACTATAAAAATGCCACTGGCAGGGAAGGGGTTAACACTAGGGGCGAGGAAGGGGTTAATTATGTTCCCTGTGTGTGTTCTAACTGAAGGGGGGTTGGGACTGACTTGGGGAAATGACTGATCACTGTTCATACATTGTATGAACAGACGATCAGGCATTTCTCCTCCTGAATATACGCTACGCCGCCGTAAGTCAGAGAGGCAAGTGCTGTATTCACAAAGCACTTGCCTCCTAAGTTACAGCGGCGTAGCGTAAATGGGCCGGCCTAAGCGAGCCTAATTCAAATGTGGAACAGGGGGGCGTGTTTTATGTTTTATATACGTGATTAAATTTTTTTAAGGAACGGCGCATTAGCCGTCTGTGGACATATCCCAGTGTGCATTGCTCCAAAGTACGCCGCAAGGACGTATTGGTTTCAACGTGAACGTAAATTACATCCAGCCCCATTCACGGACGACTTACGCAAACAACGTAAAATTTTCAAATTTCGACGCGGGAACGACGGCCATACTTAACATTGACAAGGCCAGCTATTTGTTCGACTAACTTTACGCCGGAAAAAGCCGTACGTAAACAATGTAAAAAAATGCGCCGGGCAAACGTACGTTTCTGAATCGGCGTATCTAGTTATTTACATATTCTACGCCTAACTCAACGGAAGCGCCACCTAGCGCCCAGCGTAAATATGCACCTTAAGATACAACGGCGTAGGAGACTTACGCCGCTCATATCTGGTTTCCAGAATACGCTTAAATTTAGGACGGCGTAGATTCAGAGTTACGATGGCGTATCTACTGATACGCCGGCGCAAAGCTATCTGAATCTAGCTATTAATGTAATGTCTGGTCCCTGCAATATGGATGAAAATCATTGAGAAAATGGCATGGGTCCCCCCAAACCCCCAGGCCCTATATACTCTGAACAGCAGTATATAGGCGGTGCAAACAAGACAGGGGCCCAGATTCAGTAAGAATTGCGCATAAATTACGGAGGCACAGGGCAACGATTTTGCCCTGCGCCCCCGCAAATTTGCGCCGCTGCCCTCGATTCACGGAGCTCCGTAGCTCCGTAAATTGCGAGGGCGCGCCGGCAAAATTGCCTGGCGTAAGCACGTGCAATTTAAATGATCCCGCAGGGGGGCGGGAATCATTTAAATTGGGCGCGTTCCCGCGCCGATCGTAAAGCGCATGCGCCGTCGGGAAACTTTCCCGACGTGCATTGCGGCAAATGATGTCGCAAGGACGTCATTTGCTTCAAAGTGAACGTGAATGGCGTCCAGCGCCATTCACGAATCACTTACGCAAACGACGTGAAATTCAAATTTCACGACGCGGGAACGGCGGGTATACTTTAGCATTGGCTGCCCCTACTATTAGAAGGGGCAGCCTTACGCTAAAGACGCGGTACGGAAACTCCGTAACTTGCGTACGCAGGTCTCGCGCAACATTGTGAATCGGTGTTAGTATGCAATTTGCATACTATACACTGAGCACAATGGGAGCGCCCCCTAGCGGTCATCGCAAGAATGCAGCCTAAAATCTGTGTGGCATAAGAGCCTTATGCCACGCAGATTTTAGGCTGCAGTCGGCGTTACGATGTTCCTGAATCAGGAGCATTCGTAACGCCGGCGCAAGCAAGCAATTGCGCTGCGTAACTATGGTTACGCAGGCGCAATTGCTCTCTGAATCCGGGCCAGGGACTGTAGGTTTGTTGTTAAGTAAAATCTGTTTGTAATTTTGAACTGGTACATTTTTAAAGTGTAGCTTCAGGCAAAAAATCTATTTTTAAGATTTTTGGAAAACATAGGGAAGGGTTATCACCCCTGTCAGGGCCACAAAATAATAAAATAGAGAAGCTGTCCCATGGGGTTGTCACCCCTAACACCCATTTGTTTAACCACTTGACAACTGGGCACTTAAACACCCTTAATAACCAGACCAATTTTCAGCTTTTGGTGCTCTCACGTTTTGAATGACAATAACTCAGTCATACAACATTGTAACCAAATGAAATTTTTGTCCTTTTTTTCCCACAAATAGAGCTTTCTTTTGGTGGTATTTGATCACCTCTGCGGTTTTTATTTTTTTCGCTATTAATGAAAAAAGAACGAAAATTTTGTAAAAAAATGAATTTTTCTTCATTTCTATCATATCATTTTGTAAAAAAGTAATTTTTCCTCATACATTTGGCCTAAAATGCATACTGCTACATATTTTTGGTAAAAAAAAAAAAAAAATTTGGATATTATTTAGTCTGGGTGAAAGTTATAGGGTCTACAAGCTATGGTACCAATTTCTGAAAATTGAACAATTTGATCACACCTGAAGTACTGACAGCTTCTCTCATTTCTTGAGACCCTAACAAGCCAATAAAGTACAAATACCCCCCAAATGACCCCTTTTTGGAAAGTAGACATTCCAAGGTAGTTAGTAAGAGTCATAGTTAGTTTTTTGAAGTTGTCATTTGTTCCCACAATTCTTTGCAAAATTAAGATTTTTTTTTTCATACCAATATTGTCATTATAACAGGTTATTTCTCTCACATGGCATGTATATTCCACAAATGACACCCCAAAATATATTCTGCTGCTCCTCCTGAGTATGGCGATACCACATGCGTGAGACTTTTACACAGCGTGGCCACATACAGAGGCCCAACACCGAAGTAGCAACTTCAAGCATTCTAGGAGCATAAATTACACATCTAATCTCTCACCCACCTATTACACTTTTGAAGGCCCTGGAGCACCAGGACAATGGAAACGCCCACAAAGTGACCCCATTTTGGAAAGCTAACACCCCAACGTATAATCTATGAGGCATAATGAGTCTTTTGAACAGTTCATTTTTTTCCAGATGTTCTTGGAAAATGTGGAAAAAAATAAAAACGCATTTTTTTTTACAGAAAGTTGTCCATTTATAGGATATTTCCAACACATAGCATGTACATAGAAAAAATTACACCCCAAAATATATTCTGCTGCTCCTCCTGAGTATGGCGATACCACATGTGTGAGACTTTTACACAGCGTGGCCACATACAGAGGCCCAACACCGAAGTAGCAACTTCAAGCATTCTAGGAGCATAAATTACACATCTAATCTCTCAACCACCTATTACACTTTTGAAGGCCCTGGAGCACCAGGACAATGGAAACGCCCACAAAGTGACCCCATTTTGGAAAGCTAACACCCCAACGTATAATCTATGAGGCATAATGAGTCTTTTGAACAGTTCATTTTTTTCCAGATGTTCTTGGAAAATGTGGAAAAAAATAAAAACGCATTTTTTTTTACAGAAAGTTGTCCATTTATAGGATATTTCCAACACATAGCATGTACATAGAAAAAATTACACCCCAAAATATATTCTGCTGCTCCTCCTGAGTATGGCGATACCACATGTGTGAGACTTTTACACAGCGTGGCCACATACAGAGGCCCAACACCGAAGTAGCAACTTCAAGCATTCTAGGAGCATAAATTACACATCTAATCTCTCAACCACCTATTACACTTTTGAAGGCCCTGGAGCACCAGGACAATGGAAACGCCCACAAAGTGACCCCATTTTGGAAAGCTAACACCCCAACGTATAATCTATGAGGCATAATGAGTCTTTTGAACAGTTCATTTTTTTCCAGATGTTCTTGGAAAATGTGGAAAAAAATAAAAACGCATTTTTTTTACAGAAAGTTGTCCATTTATAGGATATTTCCAACACATAGCATGTACATAGAAAAAATTACACCCCAAAATATATTCTGCTGCTCCTCCTGAGTATGGCGATACCACATGTGTGAGACTTTTACACAGCGTGGCCACATACAGAGGCCCAACATCCAAGAAGCACCATCAGGTGTTCTAGGGACATAAATTACACATCCAATTTCCTTACAATCTATCACATTTTTGAAGGGCCTTCATATTTCTAACACAGCATGTACATACCAAGAATTACACCCTAAAATACATTCTGCTGAGTAATGGGTAAAAAAAAAGAAGATTACCTGTGGTTTTAGTAGTGCAATTGTCCACAGAAGGAGAGCCCCGATCCAGGCAGCAGGCAGGGACGTGGTCACTGGTCAGCGACAGTGAATGGAATTGTCCAGGCAGCAGGCAGCAGGCAGGAATATTGTCCATAGTCAGTACAGTGCCAGCAGTGGCAAAATATTTGTCCTGGTAGGAACATGGTCCAAGTAGCGGGCCATGGGTAGGGGAATGGGGACAGGGGTAGAGGCTTCTCCCACCCAAATCTCTTTGAAGCCTCCGGGCAACCAGACCCTAATCCGGGAATGAGAAAACTAAAAAATTAGTTTTTTCATCCAGAAAAACAATTCTGGAGCCCCTCACATATGTGAGACCCCTGTGTTCCCACTAGTATAGCAGGGTAAAAGATCAATCCAAGGGGCAGGCAAAAACGTGGTCAAACAGTCCAGGGTCAGTTCCAGAGCAGGCAGAGGTAGGTACAGTTTAGGGTTAGGCAAAAGAGTGGTCGTATAACAAGCCAGGGTCAGTTCCAGAGAAGGCAGAGGTATGTTTAGGGTTAGGCAAAAGAGTGGTCGTATAACAGGCCATGGTCGGTTCCGGAGAAGGCAGAAGTATGTTTAGGGTTAGGCAAAAGAGTGGTTGTATAACAGGCCATGGTCGGTTCCGGAGAAGGCAGAGGTATGAGTGCAGTGGCATAAGGGGTGTGGGGGGGAAATTACAGGAAATTAGAATTGCGTTTACCATACGTCCCTAATAATGAAGAAACGTATGGTAACGGCGGAAACATGTTCCAATACAGAGGCCTGGTTGGGAAGGACAATCGGGACAGTAATATGTGGTGTCTTTTCGAATTCCTCTTCTGGAGCACACCCGGCACCTCTTCTGATGTCTGTTGCCTGTTTCACGGGAGGGGGTTTGCTCAGGAAAGTGACGCTCGTGCAGTCTGCTCACAGAATCAGAGCGAATATTTTCCGGTGGGTTTTCAGGGTACAAAAGGGCGGTGATGACTTCTTCTTGATAGTCCAGATATGATACGGGGTTCTCGGATGATTTTTTGTAAATTACATAGGAATTGTAGAAGGCCAAACTAAAAAAATAAATGGACACTTTCTTATACCAGTGGCGGGATTTTCTTGTGGGCAGGTAGGGTTCTAACATCTGGTCATTGAAGTCCACTCCCCCCATGAACAAATTATAGTCATATATGCATTTTGGTTTTTGGATTGGGCCGGTTCTTTTGGGGACTTCCACGTGGGTGTCATTGTGGATTGATGAAAGCATGTGGACGTTCCGTTTGTCCCTCCACCTGACAGCCAATATCTCCTGGTTCCTCAATGCTGCAGACTCCCCTCGTCTGAGCTTTTGATCCACCAGTTTTTGCGGGAAGCCTTTCCTGTTGGGTCTTATTGTGCCACATGCTGGGGTATTCTGAAGGTAAAGACAGCGAAACAGGGGCAAGCTGGTGTAGAAATTATCCACATAAAGGTGGTATCCCTTTCCAAAGAGTGGATACATCAGATCCCAGACCACTTTTCCGCTGACTCCCATATACTCTGGACATTCAGGGGGATGCAGTTGGGAGTCCTTTCCTTCATACACCATGAATGAGTAGAGGTACCCTGTGGCTCTGTCGCAAAGCTTGTACATTTTGACCCCATATCGGGCCCTTTTGCTGGGGATGAACTGCTTGATGCCCAGCCTGCCTGAGAATTTGACAAGGGACTCGTCCACAGATATGTTCTGGTCAGGGGTATATAATTGGGGAAATTGTTGAGCGAAAAAATTTAGAAGTGGCCGAATTTTATATAGCTTGTCAAAAGCAGGGTCATTTCGGGGAGGGCACTGGGCGTTGTCGTTAAAGTGGAGGAACCGCATAATAATTAAATATCGGGATCTTGGCATAAGGGAGGAGAAGAGTGGCATGTGGTGAATGGGTTTGGTGGACCAGTAGGAGTACAATTGTTTTTTTTTTGAAAGTGCCATAATAAAGGTTAGGCCTAAGAACATTTTAAATTCGTCCACGGTTAGTTCTCTCCACTCAAAGGGGCGGGCATATCTGGAACCAGGGTTACTTCTTACGTACTGTTGTGCGTAGAGATTGCACTGGGCCACAATGGAGGAAAGGAAATCTTCGGTGAAAACTAAATTAAAAAAATTTATCATAGAAAAGTTTTCTGTGTTCACCTGGACACCTGGCTGGGCAGTGAAGGGGGGGATATTTGCTGCTCCGGAATTGGGGGGAAGCCACAGGGGGTTTTGAAGGCCATAGAGAAGGCTGGCATGGCCCCTATCCCTTTGGGGCTGAGATGACACCCTACTGGTGCCTGGGCTTTGTTGCAGTGGCACATCGCTTGAGGTGGACGGCACAGCTCTTGAGGTGGACGGCACAGCTCTTGAGGTGGACGGCACAGCTCTTGAGGTGGACGGCACAGTTCCTGGGGTGGACGGCACATCGCTTGGGGTGGACGGCACAGCGCTTGGGGTGGACGGCACATCGCTTGGGGTGGTAGGCACAGCGCTTGAGGTGGACGGCCCTGCGTGTCTGGGAGTAGGCCGCTTCTCCACGCCAGCACCCCTTTTTTTCCTGGGCACATGTTCTTCTTCAGACTCTGAATCGGACCCACTGTCTATAACGGGTTCATAGGCCGAATCAGAATCGGACAGAGACTCCTCGCTGCTCTCATCGCTCATGGCAAGTAGAAGATGTACGGCCTGCTCGCCGGTAAAGAATTTTTTTGCCATACTGGTGGCTGGTGAGGCTGTACTGCAGAGTACTGTGGTGGCACTGGTGGACACAGGTGGGCACAGGCGGCACTTATGTGCACTGTAGTGGCACAGGTGTGGCTCTGGTGGGCACAGGCGGCACTGGTGGGCACAGGCGGCACAGATGGCTCTGGTGGGCACAGGTGGCTCTGGTGTGCACCGATTAGCAGCACTGGTGGACACAGGCAGCACTGGTGGGCACAGGCAGCACTGGTGGGCACAGGCGGCACTGGAGGGCACAGGTGGCCGTGGTGGCACAGGCGGCACAGGCGGCACTGGCGGGCGCAGGCGGCACTGGTGGGCGCAGGCGGCACTGGTGGGCACAGGCGGCACTGGTGGGCACAGGCGGCACTGGTACGGCACTGTTGTGGCAATATTATAGGACTCTGGTGACTGGTGCGGCTCTGGTGACACTGGTGCGGCTCTGGTGACACTGGTGCGGCACAGATGTGGCACTACTGGGCACAGATGTGGCACTGTTGGGCACAGATTGGGCACTGTTGGGCACAGATTGGGCACTTTAGGCACAGATTGGGCACTTTAGGGCACTTTAGGGCACAGATTGGGCACTGATGTGACACTATGGGCACTAGAAAACTCACAGTTTATCTCCTCTTCTCTCCCGCTGATACTGTGTGAGGAGAGGAGAGGAGGTAAACTTTCCCTGACCTCCTGTGTTTACATTGTGATCGCGCCGTCATTGGACGGCGCGATCACAAGGTAAATGACCGTTGTTGCTGGTCATTTACCTAGATCTGTGTAGCGCCGGGTCTCATAGACCCGGCGCGCACAGAAATTTCTGTGTGCGCGCCCGAGCGGCGCGCATTGCTGCTTCTGCGGGGCGCCGTTTCAGAACGGCGACCCCCAGTTAAGCAACCACCTTGCTGCCGTTTCCAGACGGCGGCTGGTGGGGAACTGGTTAATAAATACATTTTACTCTTAATAGAGGGCTATGATAATTGTTAAGTACATGTCTCCCTATGGCTGCTTTGCTGGTTCTTTCTGTTTTGTCTTTCAGGTGACAAGCTGCCTGCTGTTGCTAGGAAGGTATATCTCAGCTGCAGAGCACTGGATTGGTGAAAAATCCTTTGGCGGGAAACATCTAGCCAATGAGTGTGACCTTTTACTTATATCCTCTCCTGTCACTGGGAGGAGTCAGCATTTACCTCAGGTCTGTCGCTGGATTCACCTCTGAATTCTCCTCAGTCTTCCTTCTGGATCTTTTGACCTGCTCTCAGCCCAGAATGGATATTCTACTTCATGAACTACTTCAAAGGACTAATTCCCCTGGAGAAAGGTTTGCCTTTATTTATTTATTTATTTATTTATTTAACTTTCCCCCCTCAGTTGCCACTGGTGACAGCTGTATCTTCACTTACATCTGTGGGCCCTGGGCCTGTATTGTGCCTCTCATTCCTGAAGTGCCCGGTATACTCTAAATACTGATGTTAACAGGTTATCTGAAGCCAGACATGGGACTTTTCATCCACCTGTAGGCAGACCTGGACCTGAGGCAAGATCATAGGAGCGTCACAAGACCACTGGGACTTTACAGGGACTAGAAGAAGAGGACCGCTGACTGGAAGTGTCAGTGCACAGGCTGACAGGACATAAGCTACCGTGAAAGAATAGGCAGGATAAGGAGGCCTTACTCAGACACCCACAGCGCCACTGTTCCTGCCTGCGTGAGCCAGGTAGGCAGCCAGTCTGAAGCTGCTACCATGGGCGGACAGCGTGATCAACACCTCTCCAACAGGATCATCACCACAGACTAGGGGTGAGTGAAGGCTCTGAGGGCTGGCAATGTACACAGATTTCACTCTGTTCTGTCTGCTTCAGTCCCCTCTGTGTCAGTGTCTTCCATGCTCAGTGTGCACTGTCTGTCAGCCTTTAGTCACCCCCTTCCTGTTCACTCTCAGCTCTCTAGTGCTTTCATTTATAGTTTACTTATCACACTTCTGACCTGTGAAATGTCTTCATTGTGTTTTCATTTGCTGCAGTTATTGCAGGTACAGTACTGCGCTGGGATGTTTAGTGCTCCTGTGCAGTATACAGCATGTCAGGGTTGTTAGGGGAGATTGTGTGGTTACATGTGTGTCAAACAGGCTGATCAGTCAGCTTATCATCATTGCCTTTTCTTAGGGTTTTATTTACTTTCTTCACAGGAATTAGGCTGTTTAGGGCTTGTAAATTTTAAATCTGTGAATGAGTTGCCTGATATTGTGTTTTTACATATATTTTTCCCACTTTGTTTTATTAAGAAAAGTTAAAGAGCGGTACACATACCGTTCACAGTGTGTCACAGAACATGACATGTAGACATGATAGTGTTTTAACATTTTCAAAATACATTTATGAAGTAAGGATCCCGCCTCCATGTGTTTATTTAGGTTATCACCTTTAGCTGTGATTTTTCAGTTCCTAAGGGTTCATGTTCTTTATTGATCTAATTGGTGATAGCCTAAATCTACAGTATATCTAGCTCTTTTTGTGATTAGAGCATTTGATCAGATGCCCTTTTAGTCAAATCTGACATTAATAGCCAGATTCAGGTAGAGTTACGCCGGCGTATCAGTAGATACGCTGTCGTAACTCCGAATCTGCGCCGTCGTATATTTAAGCGTATTCTCAAAACAAATTGAGATACGCTTAAATGTTGCGCCATCGTATCTTAGCTGTCTATTTACGCTGGCCGCTAGGGGCGTGTACGCTGATTTACGCCTAGAATGCGTAAATCAGCGAGATACGCCTATTCACGAATGTACGCTTGCCCGTCGCAGTAAAGATACGCCATTTACGTAAGGCGTTTTCAGGCGTAAAGATAAACCATCAAAAAGATGGCGCAGCCAATGTTAAGTAAGGACGTCGGAACCGCGTCGAATTTAAAAAAAATTTACGTCGATTGCGTAAGCCGTCCGTGAGTGGGGCTGGCCGTAATTTACGTTCACGTCGAAACCAATGAGTCTTTGCAGAGTAATTTGGAGCATGCAAACTGGGTTATGTCCATGGACGGCGCATGCGCCGTACGTTCAAAACGTCAATTACGTAGGATCAGGCCTTATTAACATAAAACACACCCACCTCTTTCCAATTTGAATTAGGCGCGCTTACGCCGCCACATTTACGCTACGCCGCCGTAACTTAGGACACAAGTGCTTTGTGAATACAGCACTTGCCTCTCTAACTTACGGCGGCGTAGCGTATATGAGATACGCTACGCCTGCCTAACGTTAGGCACGTCTACGTGAATCTGGCTATAAATCTTTTTGTTCTCTGCTTTTGGTCAGGAGCTTGTAAGTCCCTGGTCATTCTCTTCTTGCTTCATCTCAAATGTATTTTTTGGATAAGCAGCTAGGGTGACCACACTTTCAAACTGCCATTCAGGGACACCCCCCCCCCCCCCTTCCAAAAAAAATATGATTTCATAGAGTGCTAGGAGGAAATGATGTCGCTTTAGAACAGCGGTCCCCAAACTTTTTTGCATTGGGGAATGATTTTGTGGAAGGGGGGAGGAATGTAGTCTTCTGGGTTGACAGGGAATTCAGTGGCGGGGGATTTATCGGGTGAATGGCTGATGTCAACACTTAAATCATCCCGTATGGGAAAAGAAAGAAAGTTTACCGCTCAGAGGTCCCAGAGAACTGCCAAGTCCAAACACTTGGGTGCAGGCACTGCAATAGTATGCAAAAATGTATAAGAAAGAACCGGGACGGCTGCACTCCAAAAAAAAAAATTGTTCCTTTTAATAAAAACTGGTCACAACATGGATGTTACAGCAAAAAATCAGGAAAAAGGGATAACGTGTTTCACACTCTCATACAGTGCTTATTCATAGCTATGAATAAGCACTGTATGAGAGTGTGAAACGCGTTCTTTCTTATACATTTTTGCACTTAAATCATCCCGACACCATGCTTAATATGGTGTCAGGATGATCAAATACAATTATTTATATTACTACATTGTAATATATAAAATAAAATAGTTCAACTCGCCATAATGCCGAATCAGTGGGAATCCTAAGCTTGTCACTTGCCACCAGATACAGTTTGTCGCTTGCCGCCCGTAGCCTTCCACCAGATGCTGTGTGCCACTTGCCACCCTAAGCCTGCCACTAGATGCAGTGTCACTTGCCAGCCAATAGTGAGGATGTATATTGAGGGGTGCAGGGTTCTGTAAAGGGGTGCAGGGTACTATGGGTTGGCGGCAGGGTTCTGTCGAGGGGTGCAGGGTAATATGGGTTGGGGGCAGGGTTCTGTCGAGGGGTGCAGGGTATTATGGGTTGGGAGCAGGGTGCTGTGGAGGAGTGCAGGGTACTATTGGTTGGTATGCAGGGTTCTGTGGAGGGGTGCAGGGTACTATGGGTTGGGGTGCAGGGTTCTGTGGAGGGGTGCAGGGTACTATGGGTTTGGGTTCAGGGTTCTGTGGAGGGGTGCAGGGTACTATGGGCTGGGGGCAGGGTTCTGTGGAGGGGTGCAGGGTACTATGGGTTGGGGTGCAGGGTTCTGTGGAGGGGTGCAGGGTACAATGGGTTGGGGGCAGGGTTCTGTGGAGGGGTGCAGGGTTCTGTGGAGGGGTGCAGGGTACTAAGGGTTGGGGTGCAGGGTTCTGTGGAGGGGTGCAGGGTACTATGGGTTGGGGTGCAGGGTTCTGTGGAAGGGTGCAGGGTAATATAGGTTGGGGGCAGGGTTCTGTGGAGGGGTGCAGGGTACTATGGGTTGGGGTGCAGGGTTCTACGGGTTGGGGGTGCAGGGTTCTGTGGAGGTGTGCAGGGTACTATGGGTTGGGGCAGGGTTCTGTAGAGTATAGGTGGTGGCTGGATGCAGGGTAGATGGGAGGTACAGGAAGGAGAGAGCTCCCACACAGGGTTCAATGGAGGAGCAGAGGGCAGTGTTAGAGGGGATCCTGGACATTGCACAGCCTGGAACGGTCGGAAGGACCTGGATCAGAGCTTGGGGGGGAAGGGGGAGAGCATCTGGAAGTGAGCGAGCACCTAGGAGGGACCTGAGGACTGGGAAGCACGGGAGGGACTTGGAGACACAGACACAGGCAGCGCTCCGCCCCCATTTCTGTCACGAGAGACAAGCAGTGCCAGGACACAGATCACAGTCACAGCCTTAGTTACACTGCACGTCTGGCAGGGAGACAGCACCACAATCCCAAACCTACACCTCCATCCATTGTAAGAATACCCACTGCCTGCCCCGTTCTCCAACCAATTACCGTCTACAGTATTACCTTTCTATCAGCAGAGCAGGGGGCGGGAGGAGCTGTTGTGAAAAGACTTCTCCAATCCTGCTGACTGTGCAGCTCTCCTGCTCCCTTGCTCTGCTGATAGGATGAAATCGTTGGTGGGGCAGGAGAGGGGAGAACCAGGAAGAGAGGAGACAGACATGGCCACATAGAATTATGAACGACTGCATCGGCCGGCCGGGGTCATTCCATTCCGGGAGAATGTATTGTCCCGCAATGAATGTACACTGGACAGTGCTCCACAATAAGGGACTTTCCCGGGCAATCCAGGACACGTGGTCATCTTATAAGCAGCATGAAGATTCAATAGTGAAGCATTGGAAGGCTTTTGGTGTAGCTACATGATCTCCTCTGAGGCTCTGCCACAGAGATCTGCATCCTCCAATGCTCAGACTCCTCCTCTCAATTCAGTATAGGGCTCTGATTTTCTTTTACTAAATCACAATGCATTTTTGCTACAGTGCTGCAGAAATCTGCTTTGCATAACACTGTTGCCTGGTAGGACGTTTGGGCCTGATCCACAAAGCAGATGCGCCGACTTAACTCGAGATACGCGGCGTAATTAAAATTTACACGGCGCGTATCTTTGCGCCTGATCCTCAAAACGAGATACGCCTTAAAATCAGGTTTTTCCGTCCTACCTAAAATAATTACACCGGCGCTTTTTCGTGCGCAAATTACGCTAGACACGCCACTGTTTTGATAGGCAAAACAGTGGCGTGTAAAGGTCAGCTAAAGCAACACCATTAAGGAAGAGCTGATCACACACACTTGCTGGACTACAATCTGTATGCCAACATGCCAGGGACATCCATGCGCATAGCTAGACTAGTGACTTCAGTGACCGAGGGTACCCCCTCTTCTGAGGGAACAGCAGTCAGGAGACGCCTCGCAGAATGCATCTTTGCACAGTAAACACACACATTAATTATGTCACAATGAGAATGCATGAATGCACACCCACTGTGGTCCCTAGCACAGACACATCACATGCACATCTAATTGGATTATATCCAAGTACCCCCCCCCCCCCGGTACTTGGGAGCAGTAACGCCTCGCCACGGCTCCAATTCTGTTACTGTGCATTCATACACCATTCAGGGACCTGGGATCACTTCTCCCTTCTCCACCAAAACTGAGGGTGACACCCTTATTTAATCAGGAATGCCACCCCCCACATTCACACATCATTCACACACATAAACCAAATCATAAGTACAGTATAATAAACAAAATCATAAAAATAAAACAAAAAAAATCATAAAGATAAAAAAACAAAAGTACCCCTGCAAATTAATTGCGGCGGCGATTGCTACGTCTGGGCCGCCCACGGGCACGGACACGGGCACGGCCAATCGGAGGATCTTCATGGGGGGGTGTGAGCAGGGGAGGGAGTATCTTCATGGGGGGGTGTGAGCAGGGGAGGGAGTATCTTCATTGGGGGGTGGGTGAGCACGGGAAGGAGGAGCCTCCCCTGGTGTCTGTCCTCCTGCTGGCCTGCCCTCCAAGGCCACGGCTATCCTTGTGAGACAGAGAGTGACGGCAGCCGTATTGGCCTGGCCAGCCTGGGTATTGTCCTGGACAGCCCGGGTATTGTCCTGCACAGCCTGGGTCAGGGTAGTCACCTCCTGGGCCACGCCTGTTGTGGCGGTCTTCAGGTCCCACAAACATGTGATGACCGCCAATGAGTTTGTGGCCCCATTACTGAGTGACTCCTTCATTGCAAACAGGCTGTGCTCCATCTGGGTCAGAGTCTCTTTTATCTGACCCAGATGGCGGGTCTGCCGGGCATTGTTCCTCTGCAGACTGCCCGGCAGACGCTCGGCCACCCCCCTGGTCTCCTGGGTCGCCATCCTGCCTGCCCCTGAGGCTTGTGGCCTGGGAGGAGGGGAGAGAGTGACCCTTGTGGGTTGTGGCGTGTTGGGGGAGGAGTGGGAGGGGCCACCCCTGATGGTGGCCTGACTGCTGCCAGCCTCTGGGGTAGCCTCAAAGGTCATCATATCCGAGGCCAAAAAGACTTCTCTGCCAATCTGCAGATCTTCTTCCTCCACCCCCTCATCCTCCTCCCCCCTCATCCTCCTCCCCCTCAACCTCCTCATGAGGGGAGGTTTGGCCACTCCCCTCCCCTGTGGAATCCTGCCCTTCTTGGGACTCATCAGCAGCCTCTTGTCCTTGGGGTGGTGCAGCAGCCTGGCCTGATGGCCCAGCAACCTCCTGGTCATCTGTGGAGGACACAAAACAATCACAGGTTTGAGGATCCACACACTTGGCACATCTTCCCTTCCCCCACCCACACATGCTAATCACCAGATAGAAAAACCAAAAATGTACCTGGCCTCACATCAACATCTGACTGATATCCACGCAGGCCCACCACCTGCTCTGGCTGGAAACACCGTGCCACTGCCTATTCCTCCTCACTGAGCCTGATGGGGCAGGCTGGGCCTCCTCCAGTGCCCGTGATATGGGCATTAATCTTTGCCACCTTGTTACGGACCACGCTCTTTAGATCGTTGATCTTCTTTTGGATGCCAGCAGTGGTCCTCGTCTCCCCCCCCCGCCGCATTGATCTGATCTGTAATCTTTTTTAGAATCGCCTTCCTTTGGGCCGGGGAGGTGTTCCGGCTATCAGGGCCATGTAAATATTGCCCATATAGGACGATGGCCTGAGCAAGAATTTGCTTCTCTACCTGATTAAAATTGAGCTTCCTGCGCTTGGGTGCCATCACAGACACCACTCAGCAACAAGAAGAAACTCACAGGACAAACAAACAAAAATACACACACAACAAACAAACAAAAAAACTCACAGAAGAAACACACAAAAAGCAAAACACACAAGCAGACAGCTACTACAAATTCAAAAACAAACACGCAAAAAACAAACACAAAATACAAGCAGAAAAAAACAAACACAAAATACACTCAGAAAAAAATAAAAAATAAAACTCCGAAAAAAACAAACAGAAAATACACTAAGCAGAAATAAACACCAACTACAATCTAATACTCCTCCAAAACTTCTTGTAACGGCTACCCACTGGTGTGAGGGTCTCAGCCGTTTGAGACGTCCTTTTCCCTGGCAAGCTGCGATATGCAGGTACCGCCGGTATATCCCATCGAACGCCCTTCCAAGAAACGAGACGTGCTACGTTTGAAGGGTCAAGTAGACTGACTTTATTTGGCATATTTCACCTGCTTATATCTGGTTACAACTGTTACAAGAACAATGACATCTCCTTGAATTAATCACTTGGCCAGTTTCTAGCCGCTTCGGCACCTCACCCCACTTAACATTTCCTGGCCAGGCACATAGAATTCAATTAACCTTTAAAACAATTATCACTCACACATAATCCCCATCAGCATACACCTCACAGGGGGGCTGTTTACCTGCACACAAAAGAGAGTTCATTATCTATGCGAAGAGTACATTAGCATTCAACAATGAAAAGAAACTTGTCCAATTAACCCTTTGAGCTCAGAATACAATGCGGTACATCCACTTGTGACAAGCCATGCAGTTCCTTGTAGTCCCCCTGCATGAAGATTATAACTGTCTCGGCAGCATGCATGTGTCCGTTACACTACTCCCCCTTTGTGGAACACTCCGGCAGACCCGGATTGATCCTTTTCGGATCAACTTGGGGATGTCCGGTCTGCTGTTAGGGTAAAAGTTCCGTTTGCCTGGACAGTCCGTCGGCCTTCTCATTGGCTTACCAGGTCGGTAGCTGATGGTGACGGTGAAGAATAGAATTCAATTCTGGAACAGTCACTTGCTTTGCTCTCTCAATGGCTCCCAAAACCTGTTGCTGATGCTCTTGGGACAAATACGGCACCACCTGGATGCAAATCCCATTTAATCTTTTGACAATTTCCGCCTGTTTGTGCATTTCAATGTTCAAGCCACGGGACATCTCATAATACATGACATAGTGTCGTTGCATCTCTGATTTCTCACTGGCCAACTTGTCACATTCCCATTTTAGACTGTGATATTGTGCCGGATCTACAGTACATGTCGGGGAAGGTAGTCTTACCCGGTTCTCAGCAGCAAGCGGGTTGATTCCAGCAACGCGGGTGGTCACGGGACAAGCAGCAGAAGGTGTAGGTAAATAAGCCGAAGTCAGAGGGCCAATGTCGTTGCCCAGCACCACCTCGGCAGGTAGGTTGTCCATGATACCAACTGTGGTCTTTCCTGACCCGGCTCCCCAGTCTAAGTGCACCCGGGTGGTGGGTACGCGAAATACAGCACCCCCTGCGACCCGGACGGCAACTGTGCGAGTGGACACGTTCTCTGGCTTTACCAGATGTTTTTGAATCAGAGTGATAGTAGTCCCGGAATCTCTTAAGCCTTGTGCTACTTGTCCATTCACCCGTACCTCCTGACGGTGATGCTGACGGTTATCCGGAGAGGCCGCTTGTATTGGGTCTGCCTCATACCAAATTCCCAGACATTCCTCAGGGCCCCCCTCGGTCTCCAGGCAGTGGGCCGCAGAGGGACGTGATGGAGTGACCTCTGTGTTGGGTGTTGTGCGTCTCCAATTGTTATTTGTAGCTCTCAAAGGGCAATAACGAGCAATATGTCCCGTGTCGCTGCAGTGATGGCACGTCACCCTAGGCGAATCCCGGGGGTAGTTGCTAGGCCCCTGAGGATGTGGTGGAACTGGAGCCGGAAACTCTGGGCGTGGGGTGACGGTTGGAGTACGCGGTTCTACCTTCTGAGCCAGCCGCATAGTACCCTGGCTTACTTTCCTTGTTTCCGCGTACTCATCTGCTAGCCGAGCCGCCTCGCTTAAGTTAGCGGGACGGCGATCTCGTACCCAGTCCTGTATGTTTGCGGCCAGGTCTTGGAAGAAATGTTCCATTAGGAACAGCTGCAATACTTCCTCCCCGGTGTTGGCCTTGCACCCTTGGACCCAAAGGGATGCCATCCTTTGTAACTGGTTGGCCCATTCCATGTGGGAGTCCACAGCCATCTTCTTGGACTCCCGGAAGCGCCGGCGGTAGGCTTCTGGAGTTACGGCGTATCGGGTTAGCAGCGCCTTTTTAACTTGCTGGTATTGTAAAATATCCTCTGGAGCGAGAGCCCGAAAGGCTTCATTGGCTTTGCCCGACAATTTCCCCGACAAAATAGTGACCCATTGGTCTGGTGGTACCTGGTGTAGTGAGCACTGCCTCTCAAAGTCCCCCAAATATCCATCGATTTCCTCCTCACTTTCTACAAAAGCTTTAAATGCATTGAACGGTATTTTCTTTCCTGTAGCAGCAGGGTGGGGGGTAGGAACTGCAGGTGTAATGGGCTGTCTCGCTCTTACCAGTTCCAGTTCTTGTCCCCTCTTCGTTTGTATCTCTTCCCGTGCTTCCCGGAACAGCTGGTTGATTAGTTCCGCAGACGTTTCTGGATACAAGGATAATCTCCGCTGTACAATCCCAGTAATTACATCTTCTTTGCTGACCGGTGCAAGGGGCTCCGTTCCTTCCATAGATCCATCCATTTCGTCCAGCTCCAGCAGTTCAGCTATCAGCTCCCTCCGTGGTCTGTTGCTGGCGCTCCTACCACGACTCTCCAATAGATCTTTTAGTGTGGATCTTTTCAGCCTGGCGTACTGCGACTCCATTCAGCACTTGCTCTTTGGATAAAAGGATCATCCCACCGCTGCCAACCAATGTAACGGCTACCCACTGGTGTGAGGGTCTCAGCCGTTTGAGACGTCCTTTTCCCTGGCAAGCTGCGATATGCAGGTACCGCCGGTATATCCCATCGAACGCCCTTCCAAGAAACGAGACGTGCTACGTTTGAAGGGTCAAGTAGACTGACTTTATTTGGCATATTTCATCTGCTTATATCTGGTTACAACTGTTACAAGAACAATGACATCTCCTTGAATTAATCACTTGGCCAGTTTCTAGCCGCTTCGGCACCTCACCCCACTTAACATTTCCTGGCCAGGCACATAGAATTCAATTAACCTTTAAAACAATTATCACTCACACATAATCCCCATCAGCATACACCTCACAGGGGGGCTGTTTACCTGCACACAAAAGAGAGTTCATTATCTATGCGAAGAGTACATTAGCATTCAACAATGAAAAGAAACTTGTCCAATTAACCCTTTGAGCTCAGAATACAATGCGGTACATCCACTTGTGACAAGCCATGCAGTTCCTTGTAGTCCCCCTGCATGAAGATTATAACTGTCTCGGCAGCATGCATGTGTCCGTTACACTTCTCTATCACACACAACTCACCAACAAACACCGACAAACGTTCAGAGCAGAAGCAACTTGCTCTAGGAAGGGTAACACAGGGAAATACTTTTGCAAGGGAAGTGTGTTTGTCTGGGGCTATTTATACACAGGGCAATCCTCAAACTAAGTACGCTTGGCCTTTTACCTATCTCACTGATTGCGCTAAACCAAGTTCTGCACATGCTCAGTGAGCAGCAGATTCGTGCGCGCATGCGCAGTACGGCCGGCCCTTCATTTGCATGGGGTCACGGCTCATTACAATGAAGCACGCCCACTTCCTTCCCACTTGCAATAACCCCGCCTTACGCCTCGGGATTTAAATTATGCTTGCGCAATTTTGTGCGCAGATGCGCTGTGGATACGGCACTTATGACACCAAATTAGGGCGCCGTAACTTAAATTACATAAGTTTTGAGTAACTTAATTTGCGCCGCTGGCTGTGGATTTGGCCCTTTGTTCTCAAAGCCAGAGTCCAGTGAGCATGGTAAAAGTGGTCCCCCTGGTGTACCAGTTTGATGGTATCATGGTATTAGAACTGTTTTACCACACACTTAGTTGAGGTAAGGCCCCTTTCACATGGGGCGGATCAGTAATGATCCGCCTCCATATGCTCAGCGAGGATCGCTCCGTTGATCCCCGCTGAGCCGGCGGATGACAGGGCGGTCCCCGCAAACTGTGCAGGGACCGCCCTGTCTTTTCTCTGCTCTCCCCTATGGGGGAATTGGATGAACACGGACCGTGTGTCCGTGTTCATCCGATCCGCAGACAGAAGAAAAAATAGGGTTTTCTTCTGTCTGCAAAATCTGATCTTTGCGGAGGCGGACGATTACAGGTGTCAGCGAATGTTCATCCGCTGACACTCGCAATCACATAGGGACCAATGTATGTCCCTTTTTCATCCGCAAACGGATGGATGAAAAAGCGGACATACGGTCCGCACGTGTGAAAGGGGCCTAAGTTGATAACTTGCTGGACAAAAGTGATTGCAGAATTAGATTAGCAAAACAAGGTTAAGCATTTATGATTTATTGCCTTAGGACATTCCCATTGCGCAATAGAGCTGATTCAGCAATTTCCACTATTCGCAAGGCATTCCTTTTTTGTCACATATGAATGGCTCTCCTTTATCAGAATCATAATTTAAATCTGTCTCTAAAAGGTGTTTATGGTGCAGGATATGCAGATGCTACATAGGGAGTGCATCAGGACATAGATGAGCGCCCTGCTCTTTATGTCCATCCTGCTCTTTGCATTTATTACGCAAGTTCCCGCCTTTTATAATAAAATAAATATAATAAAAAAATAATAGTATGAATAGTTGACATTCATATGTTGTCTGGTGCAGAGGATTTTATTTCCCTCCTGTTTAAAATCCAGTTCTCTTGCAGGGTAAATGGGGTATATATTTGGAATAGTTGGCTAATCATATTCCCTATTTGCAAGTGTGAGCTGTGTTGGATATCCTTCTTTGTTCACCTGAAAGGGATTAAAAATCTTAGACCTTCTAAAAAAAACAAAATGGGAACTGACCTGTCTACAAATAAGTGGTTTTCTAGGCTTGGGCTTCAGTTCATGGTACAGTTACCATAAAATGTATACTCATCAGTGACTTAATTTTATCCCTATTGTGATCTGGAGAGTTACATCAGAGGTCTAGCAGTGTTTGGCATAGTGCCCAATTGTCCCTCCTTTGGGACCAAATTCCCTCTGTCCCTCATGCAGCTTCAGTTGTCCCTCTTTTTAGTCTGATTTGTACATCTCTATACAAAATTTTCTATTTTGCTGCCAAAAGTGTAATGATGCACTGAACTTTTTATCCACCCTCTATATTACTGCATTTGTTATTTTGAAAAAATCATTATAATGGAAAAGTAGAGGTAAGTAAAAAGCACATGTATTTTTTAGCCAATCATTTTCTATATATTAGATCCTTGAGGTCCCTGTAACCGGGGACATGTCTTTTGCTACTTACTGTGCAGAAGGGTGCCCCTCTTTATAATTTCAGAAATTTGGGAGGTATGTTTTTGGTACATTTTCTTCATCATTGGTAAGGGCATTTTCAATGCTAGATTGTAAAGAGAGATTTTTTTAGGCTGTGGTGGTGGGGTGGGCCAGGTTGGTAACCTGGCTTTTGGGTAATGTCGCCCACTTTGTTGGTGGACAGTGGTTGGTAAACTGGTATTTGGTTGGTATAAGATATTGCTGCTTGAGTCTTATGCCTAGATTCACATACAATGCCTTAACTTTGCGGCGGCGTAGCTTAAGGCATTTAAGCTACGCTGCCGTAAGTTAGCGAGGCAAGTACATGATTCACAATGTACTTGCCTGCTAAGTTACGGTCGCGAAGCCTAAAGCGGGTGGGCGTAAGGGTGCTTAATTCAAATGTGTATAAGGGGGCGTGTTTTATGTTAATGGGGCTTGACCTTACGTTTTTGATGTTTTTTTTTAACTGCGCATGCGCCGGGCGCCTACATTTCCCAGTGTGCATTGCGGCTAAGTACGCCACACGGGCCTATTGATTTTGACGTGGACGTAAACAACGTAAATCCCGATTCACGGACGACTTGCGCAAACAACGTAAAAATTTCGAATTTCGACGCGGGAACGTCGGACATACTTAACATTGCTATTCCAACTAGGGCCTAGCTCTAACTTTAGGCGGCCTATCTCTAACGTAAACGGCGTAAAAGTACTGCGTCGGCCGGGCGTACGTTCGTGAATCGGCGTATCTAAAATATGTTTAAGTGTGACTCTGATTGAGAATACACTTAAACATAAGTCGGCGTAGATTCTGAGTTAGGTCGGGTTATCTACTGATAAGCCGGCCTAACTCTTACTGAATCTACCTATTAGTGACTAAGCATGTTGATCTGTTAATGGTTAACAGTGATTCTGTTTGGTATTAAAGGTTAAAGTTAATTTCATAATTAAAATTGTTTTAAACCCAATAAAGGGGCCGCAGCCTAAACTTCTCCACAATCCTTGTTGTGTTTTTTATTTTATATTTTAGGTATGTTATTATGGTATGATGGGTGTTAATGGGGTGTACAATCCCATGTAACATTTGTTTTGCTGTCTGTGCACCTGTTCAGAAGATTTCACCTCACTTTCTGTCCCAATGACAATTGGATTTTGTAAATTTGTTTTTTTTAGGGAAACAAGAATTGGTGAGAAAGCATCAGTGGAGAGGAGACACCTTTTCCCAATATTAACCCTTACAGGAGAGAATTTCCCTTCCTAGGGGTAGATTTCCTCTCACTTTCTGTTGTCTCCTTCCGTTTGCAAGAAGGAGTCGTTTGTAAGTTGAATGTTTGAAAGTAGGGGCCTGCCGTATATACTCTGCAGAATTTTGGGCCTTAGGTGTTGCCACAACACTGTAAGCCCTCACAGTTAGTCTTGGTGGGTGCTGGAACGCCCTGCAGTAAACTATTATATCAAGAATTGTAATTACTGTACATGCCATTGTTGAACAGTGGTAGAAAAATTGGGCCTTTGGTGGTGGTGGTGGTGGTGGTGCTGGTGCCACAACACTAAGTCCTCACAGTTACTCTTGGTGGGCGCTGGAACGGGTCCTGCTGTGAACTATTATATCAATAATTGTAATTACATGCAACCGTTAAACAGGGGCAGACAAATTGGGCCTTTGGTGGTGGTGGTGGTGGTGTTGCCACAACACTGTAAGCCCTCACAGTTACTCTTGGTGGATGCAGGAATGGGCCCTGCTGTGAAATATTAGATCAAGAATTGTATTTACATGCCATTGTTGAACAGGGGCCGAAAAATTGGGCCTTTGGTGGTGATGGTGGTGGTGGTGCTGGTGCCACAACACTGTAAGCCCTCACGGTTACTCTTGATGGGCGCAGGAATGGGCCCTGCTATTAAATATTAGATCAAGAATTGTAATTACATGCTCCCGTTGAACAGGGGCAGAAAAATTGGGCCTTAGACACTGGTGCCACAACACAGCAACCCCTCACAGATACTCTAGTTTGAGCGCAGGAATGAGCCTCGCTGCAAAGTATTGCATCAAAAATTGTAATTACACGTCCCTGTTAAACAGGGGCAGAAAAATTGTGCCTTAGCCACTGGTGGCGGTGCCCAGAACCAAAACATTTCTTACAAGCTATCAGCATGATCATTGAGGAGGAAGAGGATAGTCACTCAGCATAACAGGATAGTCACTCAGCATCAGCATAGGCAGTCTTGAAGGGATCTGACATTTCAAAAAAAATATTCGGTTACATCAGCATCAGGTGCTTGGTAGCTGGTGGTGGTCCAAGACTGATTTATTTTTATGAAGGTCAGTCGATTGACCAAGTCGGTGGAGAGGCGCACCCTGTGATCGGTTACAAAGCCTCCAGCAGCACTGAATATGCGTTCCAAAAGAACACTGGATGCGGGACAGGCCAATAGCTGAATTGCATACTGTGCAAGCTCTGGCCAGTGATCCATCCTCAAGACCCAGTAACCCAGAGGATTTTCGGTGGGAAAGGTGTCTAAGTCTGATCTTGCCCCTAGGTATTCCCGCACCATATAAAATAGATTCTGGCAATGGCTGTTGGAACCGATCATACCTTGGGGCTGCGGACTAAAAAATTGTCTGAACGCATCGGTCACCTTCTCCACCACTCCTTCTTTGACTGACCGAAGCCTCAGCAACACGTTGTCCAGGACCAGGATTTTGTAACCTCCCAGTCTCTGGGAACACATTGCACAGACCTTTCTGCAAGGCCTCCTGGAAGATGTTTCATCCTCTGCTCCCTCTACGACGGCAAGATAAGGTCCGCAACCTTACCCTTGTAATGTGGATCAAGGAGGGTTGCCAGCCAGTAATGATCCCTCTCCTTGATAGCACTAATACGAGGATCCTTCCGCAGGCTTTGCAGGATCAGGGAGGCCATGCAGCGTAGGTTTGCTGAGGCATTCGGTCTGGAATCCTCTGGGTCACTCAGGATGACATGATCCGCAGCCACCTCATCCCAGCCACGTACAAGTCCATGGGTTTCTTGGGACTGTAATTGATCCATTGAAGACTGCTGCTGATGCTGAGTGCTAGGCTCCACCTCCATGCAGACACAATCCTCCTCCTCCTCTTCCTCCTCTTCCTGTGTGATAAGCGGGCAAGCAGGAACACTGTCTGTATAAAGGGGGCCTTGAAAGGTAAGGAAGTCCTCCTCTTCCTCCCTCTGTTCTGTCTCAAGTGCCCTGTCCATTATTCCACGCAGCGTGTGCTCCAACAGGTGAATAAGAGGGACAGTGTCACTGATGCATGCACTGTCACTGCTCACCATCCTCGTGGCCTCCTCAAATTGTGACAGGACAGTACATGCATCCCTGATCATGGCGTGGGGAAAAAAACAAGCTCCCCTGACCCTGTCCTGGTGCCATATTGGCACAGATACTCATTGATGGCCCTCTGCTGCCTTTGCAGCCGCTGCAGCATGGCCAACGTAGAGTTCCACCTGGTGGGCATGTCACAGATTAGGCGGTTCTTGGGCAGGTTGTTTTCCTTTTGAAGATAATTCCAGCCGAGCACTGGCATTATATGACCGGCAGAAATGCACACAGAGCTTCCTGGCCTGTTTCAGGACATCCTGTAAGCCCGGGTACCTGCCCAAGAACCACTGCACCACCAAGTTAAGGACGTGAGCTAAACAGGGTACATGGGTCAGTTGTCCCTGTCGGAGGGCGGAGAGGAGGTTGGTGCCATTGTCGCAAACCACCATTGCTGGCTTAAGTTGGCGTGGTGTCAACCACCTCTGAGCCTGCCCCTGCAGAGCTGTCAGAAGCTCTGCCCCAGTGTGGCTCCTGTCCCCCAAGCACACCAGCTCAAGCACCGCATGGCATCTTTTTTCCTGCGTACCTACGTAGCCCCTTGAACGCCTACGGAGCACCGCTGATTCCAAAGAACAAATCAGCACAGGAAGAGGCCATGGAGGAAGAAAGAGAGGAGGGGGTGGAGGAGAGAGGTGTGTCACAATCACCAGTAGTAGTATTTTGGAGGTGTGGTGGCGGAACAACCTCCAACACTATTTTACCTTGTCCTGCATCCTTCCCAGCTGCCAGCAGAGTCACCCAATGCTCTGTAAAAGATAGGTAACATCCCTGTCCATGCTTGCTGGACCATATGTCAGCGGTAATATGCACCTTACCGCTGACCACCCTGTCCAGCGAGCCATGGACATTGCCTTCCACAAGCTGGTAGAGAGCCAGAATCGCCTTCCGTGAGAAAAAGTGGCGTTTGGGAACCTGCCACTGAGGTACTGCACATTCGACAAACTCACGGAAGGGGGCAGAGTCTACCAACTGAAAAGGCAGCAGTTGAAGTGCTAGCAATTTAGCCAAGCTAGCATTCAACCGCTGGGCATGTGGATGGCTGGGAGTGAATTTCTTTTGGCGCTGCAGCAGCTGGGGCAGGGAAATTTGCCTGCTACAATCTGACTTCGGTGTACCGATAGCAGATTGCCCACAAGTACTTGGCTGTAACACACCTAATTCTACACCTTCATTCCTCTCAGTGCAGGTTTCAAAGAGGACTGAAGGTATAGTGGGGTTGGAGATCCCAGCTGATGAGGAGCAAGGAGAAGTCCGCCTTGTTCTTTGGTGTGGGTCTTTGAGGTATGCTTGGCAACAAATTGCATGGCAGGTCGACATATGTCTGGTCAAGCATGTGGTGCCCAGCGGTGCGATCTGATGCACTCATCTCAAAAAAGGCCCACACCAAAGAACTTTTGGAATAACGCAGAGAGACTGCAGCGCCCTGCACATGCGGAGCTCTGCGGTGTGATGCAGACGGTGTGCTGCCCTTAAGCTGGCCCCTGGAGGGCATCCTGCCTCATTGGAGATGTGCCGCCTCCTACTCCTCCTCTCTCCTATCAGGCACCCACGTGGAGTCAGTGACCTCATCATCCCCTCCCTCCTCATCACTGGAGCAAACCTGGCAGTATGCTGCAGCTGGGGGAACATGACTGCCAGATTGCTGTCCTTCTCGGGCACGACCTCTCTGTGGTCTTAAGTTACTGCCTTCCTCTAGCTGGGAGCCATCAAATCGCTGCACATCCTCCTGCAGCATTGTCTTTAGTTAGCTTTTGTTGCACACTGTGCAGAGGACACAATACACTAACTGAAAATATTTGCAGATCCCTGCCTGTGGTATTTGTATGAGAACACCAGTAATTGTATTCAGGTAGCTTTAGGTGCACACTGTTCAGAGGACACAGTACACCAAGTGAAAATACTTGCAGCTCCCTGCCTGTGGTATTAGTATGAGAACACCAGCAATTGTAATTAGGTAGCTTTAGGTGCACACTGTGCAAAGGACACAGTAAACTAACTGACAATATGTCATGGACATGCAGTAATATCTGGCAGCCTACCTTCTCCTCATGTGTCCATTAGAGGCCTGACTCTCTTCTGGCTGCATTTTTATCATCTCTCCTTCCTGTATGGCCCCACCCCAGGCCATCCCAGGAAGTCTATATTAACTGTTGCACTGCAGGTCTGCTTTGCTGTTCAACTTTGTTTGTTAGCTTGTTCCTGTCTGCCGTGTGCTACATTTACCGTTCTGTGTACCGATTTTGGCTTGTCTCTGACTATTCCTGTTTGCCTGTGACCCTGACCTTTTGGCCTGTCCCTTGGTTACCCTTGTCTGCCTGTTGCCCCGACCTCGGCTTACCCATCTCCATCCCTTGTGTCCTCAGTGACTGCGTCCCCTCTCTCCCTACGGAGCGTGACCTGGGGAACCCCAGGGGCCGCGACCTGGGTTCAGTTGCAGCGAAGGCCATTCTCACCACTAGAGGCTCTAGTGAACACCTGCTGGACCTTAGACTCTGCGCCCTGGGGAATCTTGGGTTCACGTTTCCTTTCCATCCGCAGCAGTCTGCTATTGGGTTCACTACCTTGCGGTGCTCCTCTGTCTCCATCAGGGTGCATTTGTCACCTGGCCACAGGTGACCTGACAGTATGAACAGCCATGAACCCGGCCGACGTGCCACGCCCCGCAGACGATCCATTACAGGGCATTGTTCGCAGACTAGAGACGCATGAAGCGAATCATTGGGAACCCCGAATCCGCAACCCCAAGTACAACCAGTGGCTGCACCTGTAGGACCAGTCGCAGAGTCGCATTCACTGAAACTACCACCTCCAATCCGTTTGGAGACTCCAAGGCCGGCAGGGGGTTTCTTAGCCAATGCACCATCCATTTTGAGCTTCAGCCTCAAAACTTCCTGTCTGATTGGGCAAAGGTAGCCTTTATTATTTCCCTCCTTTCCGGTGAAGCTCTAGCCTGGGCTGCCCCACTGTGGGAGAAGAATGATCCGGTAGTTTCCAGCCTGTCCGACTTCCTGAAGCTCTTTTGAAACATCTTCGAGGAGCCGGCTTGGGTTTCTTCAGTGGCTAGTGCTTTTCTACGTCTTTTACTGGATCTGTTCCATCCTTGTGGTGGGTTTGGCCCACCGCAGCTCCCGTGGGCTGTTATCTATCCGGCCACTTTTCTGCCCCCCTGGCTTGTTCCCATGGTCTCGACATACCCGTAAGTACTTTGGGGAATAGTTATTACTTTATTCCTTCTCCCCTCCCTCCTAGACTGGATCTACTATGCATACCCTTACCCTAAATTATTTTGTTTTTAATATCTACAGACACCTACCTCATACCCTGCTCCTGAAGAGTGGCAGTAGCCACTAAACGCGTTGAGCCAATAGACGCCCCCCTTCTTGTTCGTTGACATTGTACCATTTACCAACTTTTATATATTGAATGTATTATTTTATTTATCTTCTTACCATGGCCACGAGTACTATGGAGGAGCCATTAGATGCCCCCTTTTACCGGCTGTTAGTATACTTTTAACCCCTTTTTGTATACATCGAGTAAAATAACTGACTATGCCAATCATAGTTACAACGATTTTGGAGATATCCCAACGAATTGGAGGTTGTATAATGGCTACATTATGCACCAACTACATATTACTTCGAGCTATTAGATGCCCCCCTTTGGTTAATATTTGACACTCTAATACCAATTATCTCTCTTTTACACCAGTGGATTGTACCAACGTATCAATACTATATCTATATACCATGGAGACACGCTCTAATGAATTGCCCCCCCCCCCTCTCTTGACATAATTTCCAGTATGTTCCTATTCCAATTATGTTGATTACCAATACCATGAACTGTTGTAATTTACGCAATATTCTTTTGATTATTGTAACAGTCTTATTATGCGATTACTGTATTTATTGTATAATTATCATGCCATTAAATAACTGACTGTTCATTGTTGCTACGCAATGCTTTCATATTATTTGTTTGGTGCTACTGGGTCATTTACTTGCCAATGTCTATCGTTACTGTTGTCCTCCTGGGGTGCATGCCTCATTTAAAGTCCCACCCTTGTTTTTCCTTGTTCTTCTACGTCTCTGCCAAAAATCCCGTTCAGTGGGACAATATGCTCTTCAGTTCCGTATCCTCTCAGCTGAATTGAGCTGGAACAATGAGACACTGGTTGCTACCTTTTTACATGGCCTCTCTGACCCAGTGAAGGATGATTTAGCGGGAAGAACCATCCCCGTCAGTCTGGATGATGTCATCTCCCTATGCAACCAGATCGATATTTGTTTTCAGGAGAGGTCCATAGAAAAAAAGACGCCAAACACTCCCTAGGCCCTAGCCAGTCTGAGCTCCCCTTACTTCGTCCCGTGGAGCATCCTCTGCCTGTTGAGGAATCTATGCAGCTGGGCCGGACTAGACTAACCCCCGAAGAACATGCTAGGCTCAGAACTCTGGGCTTGTGTCTCTATTGTGGAGGCAAGGGCCACTTTCGTGACGCCTGCTCGCTTTGCCCGGGAAACGCTCGGGTCTAATACATTTAGAAGGTGGAGTATTGGACCCAGAAACATCACCTTCCCGTCTTCTTCTTCCGGTGTCCCTTCATGTAAGCACTTCTCCTTAATCGACCCTTGCATATCTGGATCCCGGGGCTGCCGGCAACTTTATTGACTGGAGAACTGCTTCTTCTATGAAGCTCACCCTTTCACCCCTCACTATGCCGTTGGTTGTCTCGGCAATTGATGGCACTATTCTCCCATGGGGCCCCATTCGCTTCCAGACACTACCTATTAGGATGTCGGTAGGGATTCTCCACCAGGAGTGGATATCCTTACTCATCCTACCCAAAGCCTCTACCCCCATTGTATTGGGCCTTCCTTGGCTACAGCTCCACTCTCCCCATGTGGACTGGGTCTCTGGGCAGATCCTGGCTTGGGGTCCTTCATGTTTCTCGTCATGTATTTCCAAGGTGACCCCCAAGGAGAGACTGCATACAGCGGTTACCGGGATGTGTTCTATAAGAAATCGGCTGAGGTGCTTCCTCCCCACAGGTCTTTTGACTGTGCCATTGACCTTGTTCCCAGAGCAACTCTGCCTAGGGGTCGTACCTACCCTTTGTCCATCCCAGAGACCCAGGCCATGTCTGAGTATGTCGCAGAAAATCTTGAGAGGTTTTATCCGGAAATCCTCATTGCCTGCAGGAGCAGGGTTATTTTTTGTTGCCAAGAAGGATGGTACCTTGAGACCCTGCATTGATTATCGAGGCTTAAACGCTGTTACTATTAAAAATCTTTACCCCTTACCCTTAATATCTGAGCTATTCGATAGGTTGAAGGGTTCCTCCATTTTCACTTAGTTGGATCTCAGAGGGGCGTACAAACTTATTCGAATACGAGAAGGTGATGAATGGAAGACTGCGTTTAACACTCGAGACGGCCATTACGAATACCTGGTCATGCCTTTTGGGTTATGTAACGCCCCAGCCGTGTTTCAAAACTTTGTCAATGAAATCTTCAGGGACCTGCTGTACCAGTTTGTTGTCATCTATCTGGATGACATTCTTATCTTTTCGGAAAATCTGCGTGTCCACAGAAACCATGTCCGCACTGTACTCCAGCGCCTTAGAGAGAATAATCTCTATGCCAAGCTGAAGAAATGTTCTTTTGAATGTTCTGAGGTCTTATTTCTAGGTTGCTTTGTCTCTAGCTTGGGTCTTCATATGGATCCTGGGAATGTCTTAGCCATTACCAACTGTCCTCTTCCTGCTAGCCTCAAGGCCACACAGCGCTTTCTAGGCTTCACAAATTATTATAGGCAGTTCATAAGGAATTAGGCGCTACAATGGAAGATTATTGCTTTGACCAAGAAGGGTGCTAATGCCAAAGACTGGCCCCCCAAAGCTGTCTCTGCATTTCACGATCTAAAACAGGCCTTTGTCTGTGGACCTCTCTTGAGGAGACCAAATCCTGGGGAGGCATTCTTTATTGAAGTGGACGCTTCTTCAGTGGGGGTGGGAGCGGTGCTTCTTCAACTCTTTGAGAAGAGACGTCAACCATGTGCGTTCTTTTCCCAAAAAAATTATGCCAACGGCGGCCGGGAACTTCTCGCAATCAAATTGGCATCATCTTTTGGAAAAACAACAAAAACACTGGCGCTAAACAATGGTAGTGTAAATAAGAATAATTGAAACTTCAGGAGGTTACCAACCTCTCCTTGGAGGGTGTATGTGGGAGAGTCCAGAGCTGCAAGAAAAATCGTACCCGGAAGTACCAATGAAACATTAGAAAACACAAAAAATCTGCGCTCATGGCTCTCAAAAACATTCACTATGTACCAAAAAGGTGTAAAAATGAGTCCATTTATTGATGGGTCCAATCCAAACATAAATATATATTTAAAATTGATAATCCATGTGTGTAGAAAAGGTACATATGATGAACTACAATGTACAGTCAACAACTAGCTACCATAGAAAAATACACAGTACCTTGGGGCTAGCCGTATGCGATCGGTGGTGAAGAGGAAGATGACCGGATCTTCAATGCAAACCGCGCTGGCCGGGACTTGTCGCACAGCTTGTGGCTCTTAGAGGAGGGAGATGGAAAAATCTCAAGCGCAGACATCGCTGGCTGGAGCCGTAGCACGGCTGTGACCGCTTCCTCAGTTCCCCTATGGGGATGACGTCACACGTCTGCGACGCCAGCTGCCGTCCGAGGGGAAGAGCAGCACTGTGAATCAACAGTGCCGTAGGTCTGATGTTGGCACAGAAGTGTGCTGCTGCACTCTAGTGGAAAGAGTGGAACAGGCGCCCAATCTTGAAACCTTCATATGCTCAGGTAGCAATAAGCGAAAAAATGTTGAATAAATTCTCATGGACCAAATATAGATGTAAAATCTAAAATAGATGGGGGGGAAAGAAGGGGGGTATTGCCTTGACAACGCGTTTCGCGCTTTGTGCGCTTTTTCAAAGTCAAAGAAATAAGGCTTCAACCAAGTTTAAATAGGAAAAGTGGGAGGGATTACACAGCCAACGAGGGGCGGGGGAAAAGGGGGCATGTTCTGCGAACCCAAAACCTTAACCTCTTCATTGCTCAAAATTATTACATTACTCAAAGAAAAAAAAATAATCAAAGAAAAAATACACATTAAAAAAATATATAGGAAAATAAACAATAAAAGTAAAATAAAATAATATAATAATATAGTTCCTAAAAATAAACATAATAATACTGAAAAAAATACTGATGAACAATAATAATAAATAAATAAATATATTGATGGATACAAAAGTAAAAAGGGGAAGATTATAAAGTTCACATGAGCAGTTATAAAAATCTATATAAAACTACATGTTTCAATCTCCTCGTTTAACCCTTTCGCGGCCAGAGAATCAAACATAAAAATCCAGAAAACTTCCCTTTTTCATAGAAGGGCGAATCTTTCATTAGATATTAACCACTTAAGGACCACCTCCTGCACATATACATTGGCAGAATGGCACAGCTGGGCACATGTACGTACAGGTACGTCCTGTACTAGTGCCCAGCCGTGGGTCGCGGGCGCGCGCCCTCGACCCGGTCCGAAGCTCCGTGACCTGGACACGCGGACCCGATCACTGCTGGAGTCCCGCGATCAGTCCCCGGAGCTGAAGAACGGGGAGAACCGTGTGTAAACACGGCTTCCCCGTTCTTCACTGTGGTGGCTGCATCGATCGTGTCATCCCTTTTATAGGGGGACACAATCGATGACGTCACTCTTACAGCCACACCCCCCTACAGTTGTAAACACACTTCAGGGAACACAAAATCTCAAAAGCGCCTCCTAGTGGTTAACTCCCAAACTGCAACTGTAATTTTCACAATAAACAATGCATTTTAAATGCATTTTTTGCTGTGAAAATGACAATGGTCCCAAACATGTGTCAAAATTGTCCAAAGTGTCCGCCATAATGTCGCAGTCATGAAAAAAATCGTTGATCGCCGCCATTAGTACTAAAAAATAAAAAAAATTATAAAAATGCAATAAAACTATCCCCTATTTTGTAAACGCTATGAATTTTGTGCCAACCAACCGATAAACGCTTATTACGTTTTTTACCAAAAATAGGTAGAAGAATACCTTTTATGCCTAAACTGAGGAACTTTTTTTTTTATATATATATTTTTTTGGGGGATATTTATTATAGCAAAAAGTAAAAAATATTGCATTTTTTTCAAAATTGTCGCTCTATTTTTGTTTATAGCGCAAAAAATAAAAACCGCAGAGGTGATCAAATACCACAAAAAGAAAGCTCTATTTGTGGGAAAAGAAGGACGCCAATTTTGTTTGGGAGCCACGTCGCACGACCGCGCAATTGTCAGTTAAAGCGACGCAGTGCCGAATCGCAAAAAGGGGCAAAGTCCTTTAGCTGCATTTTGGTCCGGGTCTTAAGTGGAAAATGGAGAAATATATAGAGCTTGCACTTAAGGATATAATGTAAGTAGCCAAATGCATTACCGTCCCTGGTAGAAAAATAAATATATATTCCCAGTTAAGGGATGGGGCGTGGGACTATATGAATGCAAATTGGGTATATCAATAGAACACTAAAAAAATGATGTTATATATATATATACTTACTTAAATGAAGTATATATATATACCTACGTGTCCCTGAGGAAGCCCCAACGGGCGAAACATGTAGGACCCACACAGTATATGATACTATATAAGTCAATTAATGTTGAATTGCAATCTCTCATGTGATCATGTATTTTAGCCTTTTTTGTACTAACAGAGTGTATAATTAAAATTATATATTTTTATAAACCTTGTCTCGTTGTATGATCTCTGTGGTTCCAGAGCTATTATCATTTTTTTAGTGTTCTATTGATATACCCAATTTGCATTCATATAGTCCCACGCCCCATCCCTTAACTGGGAATATATATTTATCCGGGTCTTAAGTGGTTAAGATTCCTTTAGGAATATGTTTGATTGCAAATACTTCCAAGCATTTAATGTCCCTATTTTGTGTACGATTAAAATGTTGTGGCACACTGTGTTCAATGCAGCCTTTCTTAATGTTAAAAAGGTGTTGGTACTGCGCTGGTATAATAATGTGATCTAATTTACCCAAATTTTTTTTTTCTTTTTGACCCCTATAGTGATATAGTGCTAGATCCAGTACAGTGATGTACGTGATGGGTCACTATAGAAACAGCTCTTGTGAACATATGTACTAGCGTGATGCTATGTGCATATGCTGTGCCATCAAAAATAAATAAATGGATAAATAAATAAATAGATAAATATGGCTACCCCAAATGATGTGCTTGTGAAACAATATTCCAAAGTGTTATAAGTCTATAAACTATTATGAATATACATGCACAAGTGTGCGAACATATAAATAATGAATAATATTATTAATATATAAAAATAAAAATAAAGTGCGTTGGTGCCAAAAATAGTTTTTTCACAATTCATGTGCATTCATGCTGCAACACGTCCCCAATTATGGGTAAGCGCCAGTTCACAAATTCCAGTCCAAACAGAAAGTGTTGCTGAGTTTAAATCCTGGTGCTATATTTCATGCATACAGGGTGCTGTCACTTCTTCCACCCGACAAAGATAAGTGCTACCACCACCAACTGCTGAAATGCAAACTCACCAGACCCCAGCTGGTAATGTGCCTCAAAAACTTATTCCGTTAAAGTTGGTGAGTCCTCTCAGGATGTTCCTCAATGCCTCAAAGAAACCAAGGGGCTCATCATGGTGAAATACGTTTAAAAATATATTTATTTAAAATTCATAATAAAAAAAGCCTTTCTTAATGAGTCGGCGATGATCACCGACTCGAGCACGTAGTGTCCATATAGTGCGGCCCACATAAAAGGGCCCGCATGGGCACCGCAAAACATATTCAACAAAGTCAGTCGAGCATGTAATAAATTGTTTGATCGTATACACTTTACCTGAACTCATACTGATCTTATCTGTACCGTGTGTGATAAACTGACAGGTCAGACACGCTCTTTTCTTGCATTGAAAAATACCCTTTCTGTCGTTAAAATAAGACCTAATGTCTAATGGAGATCCTAAAGATTTTTTCTGTACTTTACTGGGAGCCAATATGTTTTTGATAGTTCTTGCCCTGCGAAACGTTATCTGTGGGGTGGCAGGTAATACCGGAGCCAATCTCTGATCGAGATGCAAGATGTTAAAATGCTTCTCGATTATGTTCGATACTGATTTGTACCTATCATTATAAGTGGATATAAACCTTATGGTATGAACATTATTCGTTTGTTCCTTTACTACTTTCTTTTTTGGGTAGGGGCCCACTTAGGAAGAAAATGCCTCATTGATAAGTTCGCAAGGGTACCTTTTCTCTTCAAACTTTTTTAACATTAGGCCACTTTGTTCAACATAACCCTCATTCCTTGTATAGTTTTTTCTAAGTCTATTAAATTGGCCTTTAGGAATGTTTTGTTTCCAAGTAGGATGATGGCAACTTTTATAGTGAAGATAAGAATTCCCACTGGTGGGTTTCGTGTGGTTCTTAGTGATAATCTTGTTCGAATCATTCGTTAGCACTAAGTCTAGAAATACCAGTTCCTGCGAGTCCAACACATATGTGAACGTTAAGCCAAAAGTATTGGCGTTACAATGTGCAACAAAAGAAGAGAAGACATCAGGAGTCCCTCTCCAAATAAGCACAATGTCGTCGATGTAGCGACCATAAAAAACAATGTGCTCTGCAAAAGGATTGTTGAGCCAGATGTTCTTCTCCTCCCAGTGGCCCATGGTGAGATTAGCGTATACGGGAGAAAAATTTGCTCCCATCGCTGTGCCCTTGCGTTGTACGTAAAATTGCTCACAAAAAGAAAAATAGTTGTGTTTCAGACAAAATTCTATAGCCTCAACCAAAAACTGTGATTGAAGTGAGTTGAATTCACCACTTTTATTTAGAAAGTATTGTACTGCCCTAATGCCTATCTCATGAGGGATGGACGTGTACAGTGAAGCCACGTCCAAAGACGCCCACAAATAGCCCTGCTCCCACGAATAGTGCTGCAGGGCATCAATCACTTCATTAGAGTCTTTAATGTAAGACGGTAGTTGTATAATAGGGATGAGCTTCGAGTTCAAGTTGAACTCATGTTCGATTTGAACATTGCCTGTTCGCCTGTTCGGCGAACAACAAACATTTTAAAGGTGTTCGCGGCGAATTCGAAAAGCCGCGGAACACCCTGTTAAAGTCTATGGGACAAATCTAAAGTACTAATTTTAAAGGCTAATATGCAAGTAATTGTCCTAAAAAGTGTTTGGGGACCTGGGTCCTGCCCTAGGGGACATGTATCAATGCAAAAAAAAGTTTTAAAAAACGGCCGTTTTTTCGGGAGCAGTGAATTAAAAAATGCTTAGAGTGAAACAATATTAGTAAAATATTCCTTTAAATTTCATACCTGGGGGGGTGTAAAGTAAGCATGTGAAAAGGCGCATGTTTCCAGTGCTTAGAACTGTCTCTGCACAAAGTGTAATTTCTGAAAGAAAAAAAAGTCATTTAAAACTGACTCGCGGCTATAATGAATTGTCGGCTCCCTGCAATTCAGAGAGGATTCATTCATAGAAAAAAAAATAGTGTGGGGGTCCCCCCAAATTCAATTACCAGGCCCTTCAGGTCTGGTATGGATATTAAGGGGAACCCCGCCGTCAATTAAAAAAAAATGATGTGGGGTTCCCCCCAAATATCCATTCCAGACCCTTCAGGTCTGGTGTGGATTTTAAGGGGAACTCCACCCCAGATTTAAAAAAAAAATGGCGTGGAGTTCCCCCAAAAATCCACACCAGACCCCTTATCCGAGCATATTAACCTGGCCGGCCGCAGAAAAGAGGGGGGACAGAGTGCGCCCCCCCCCCTCTCCTGAACCGTACCAGGCCACATGCCCTCAACACTTTTTAGGACAATAACTTGCATATTAGCCTTTAAAATTAGCCCTTTAGATTTTTGGTGTGTTCGCAAGTTCGCAAGTTCTGGTGCAAACCGAACAGGGGGGTGTTCGGCTCATCCCTATTGTATAACCAAGGGTTGCAGAATAGAGTCGATGTACATAGATAACCCACTGAGAAAGCTATTGGTGCTTGCTACAATGGGTCGCCCAGGGGGATCAATCAAGGATTTATGGATCTTAGGGAGATGATAGAAATGAGGGGTGCTACATTCTGACGGTAAAATAAACTGTCTTTCTTTTTTAGGCTGTATAGACTAAAGTTTTGAGTTCAGGCTGGTAGTCAGGCAGAGGATCACTGTGAAGCTTAAAATAAGTGTCAGTATCAGCCAAGTCATCTTTTGGAGGGTTCCCCTCGCTCCATACCGATCTTCACCGATCACAAGAATCTACAGTACTTACAGAATGCTAAATGTCTGAATCCCAGACAGGCCAGGTGGAGTCTCTTCTTTTCCCGTTTTAATTTCACGATTATGTACAAACCTGGTTCCTGCAACGGTCGGGCTGATGCACTCTCTAGGTCCTTCGACACTTTGGACGAGGAGCCCACTCTTGAACCTGAGCCTATCATCCCAACTTCATGCATTGTTGCCCATTCTACCACCCTGGACTCAAAAATTCCTCCTGGCAAGACCTTTGTCCCCACTGAGCTAAGAGCTAAGATGCTTTGCTGGGGACATGATTCCAAGGTGGCGGGCCACGCTGGATTCCTCTGGTCCTTCTTACTCATCAGTCGTCACTATTGGTGGCCTAATCTCCGCTCAGAGGTCAAAGACTATGTCAAGGCTTGTCATGTCTGTGCTCAGTCTAAATCCTCCACAAAAGCTCCTGCTGGTCTCCTCATGCCCTTGCCCATTCCTAAGGAGCACTGGGCTTATATTGCCATGGATTTTATCACCAATCTCCCACTGTCTGATGGTAATACAGTCATTTGGGTGGTAGTTGATCGGTTCTCCAAGATGGCTCATTTTGTTCCCCTTCCTGGTCTTCCTTCTGCTCCTGCCTTGGTTCCCATTTTTATTCGAAAAAATTTCGGCCTCCATGGGGTTCCTTCTCATATTGTTTCCGACAGGGGTGTTCAATTTACAATACTGCCTTGGATTTTTCCTCTTCTTACCATCCTCAATCCAATGGGCAGACGGAGAGGGTTAATCAGGAGTTAGAGGTTTTTCTTCGCACCTTAGTTTCCGCTCATCATGACGATTGGTCCTCTCTACTTCCGTGGGTGGAATTTTCTCATAACAATCATGTAAATACCAGTTCGCAGAAAACACCCTTTTTCTCTTTCGTTCATAGACGGACACAGCCTTTATTGACCTTAGGGTTATGCTTCTTCCTACCAGGAGATTTAGGCAGAATTCTACAGCACTTAAGGTGTTAAAAACCTTTCCTTCATGCCGCTCCTCCCAGGGGGCGTGGCTCCCCCAGGCATAACCCACACCCTGCTCTAGCAGCCACAGTTTGTTTTCTGCCTAACGACAGGAGGTCAGGCTCTTTCTGGAGTTCCTGGACTCTGGAGTTTTTTTCTTGCGATTTTTCTCGCTTTTTTATTATTTTGTTCCTGCTATTTTGAATCCTGCGATTCTTCTATCAACAGCCGACTGGGTGACATGTTGGGTCCTCGACCCTTGTAGTCCCCCCATGTTCGGCCTTCGAGCGTGTGCCGGCCCTCAGCTCAGCTTTGGGACGTCCACGACAGGCCCTGTTGCTCCAGGGGCGGCCGGGGAACTTCGGTTCTAGGGCACACATATGACCGGTCTTTTATGGCCTTGTCACAGCGTGTCTGGCCGACAGCCATGCCGTTTACGGACGTGGGTTCTGTCTGGGATACCTCCAGCCGGGTAGTCGCAGGACGGGTAAGTAGTGGCCCCTTACTCAGGTAAGTGGTCTGGCTGGTGTTTTACCTGGGGAGGTCGACTGAGGGTCCGCCCTGCTTTCCTCTCTCCCCTTCCTCTCCCTCCTTCCCCTGACTGGGTAGTGGCTGTGAAGGGGGGCCTCCTGGGTTTTTCTTTATTACTACCGGGGCCCGTGTGTTGTTGGGGGACTGTGTTGTTACTCTGGGGGGTGCTGCTGTGTGCTGCTGTGTTCTATGAGTTGATTTTTACCTCAGACGGTGGCCATCTTGGAAATCTCCTTGGTAACGCTGTGATTCTTCCCTGAGGTGACAAAGCACAGCCAGTGCTGCTGTGTTCTATGAGGTAATTTTTACCTCAGACAGCGGCCATCTTGGAAATCTCCTTGGTAACGCTGACAGACACAGCACAGCCTCTGGTATCTTGTACAGTTTTAGTGCTGTAACAGTTTTTTAGGCCTCTGGTCTCTTCTACCAGTTTTAGTGCTGTAACAGTTTTAGTGCTGTAACAGTTTTAGTGCTGTGAAACGCTGTGAATCTTCCTTGAGGTGACACACATCACAGCCAGCACATCAGAGCACACCTCAGGTTTTTCAGCTCCCTCTGCAGCTGGGTGGGGTGGTGAATAGCAAGGAGGTGACCAGTGTTTTTTTTTCTTTGTCCTGCCTTGCAGGGTGGGTGACTCAGCGCTGACACTATGGAACCTGAGCCAGGTCTCCCTCTCAAGCTATGCCTGAGTTAACCCTTAACGCCCCTTCCCCTGCCACATCTGTTATGTTGGCTGTCCTGGGTTTCTTGCCAGGTTTGAAGCAGCTAGTGCCCGGATGGGGGGTAAAAAAGCGCCCCCTCCCTGAGCCTGCTTCTGGGGATGACACAGAATCGCTGTTTTTTTCTGGTTCTGTTATGTCAGAGGCTGCGGGTTTAACCCTTATGGATAGTGAGGATGACTCTGCTGCAGTCAGTTGCTGGCAAGAATTTGTAGGAGCTCTTGTTTCTGCGGTGCGTGAGACTCTAAAAATTGAGGATATGGCGGAGACACCTCCGTGTCAGTACCAGCAGACTACCACGCACCGCTGAAGTGTTTCCTTGTGTTCCTTATTTGGACAATATGTTATACAAGGAATGGGATGCACCGCAAAAAGTTTGTCAAAAAACTTTGCAACCCGTTAAAAAAAAAAAAAAAGTAGGTCTCTCCTCCGCCAGTGGACCCCCCTGTGTCCAGACTGCACAAGGCCACCACGTTGCCTGTGGAAGGGGCTCCTGCATTTCAGGATCCCACTGATAGGAGAGTGGAGGCCGTGGCCCGCTCCCTATTCACGGTGGTGGGTTCGGCGGTGAGGCCGGCCCTGGTCAGGCCCCGACTAAAAGGGCGAAGCTCCTCCTGCAGGAGCTGGAAGAAGGACCTCTAAGGTGGCCTTGGTGATGGCCGTTAAGGGTGAACGGTCCTTTTGGGACTTCCCTGAATGGCATCATTGAGGATGCCACAGTCTGGGAAGGGCTAGGGACCTCGTCCTGTGCAAGGACCCTCCTTGCCTACCTCCGAGCGTTTTTTCGCTCGCCCTGTGTGGTGGAGGTAGGTCTACATGGTGCTTGAATCCCCGCTGCGGGGTAGCAGCGCACCTGATACCGCATGCCTAACAAGTCTGCGGACATACCTGCTTCCGCCTGAAGGTCTGCTCCCGCCCGTGTCTCGGGTGGGAGACTGGCTTCGCATTGCAAAGTGTTTTCCTTGGGGTACAAGATTGAGTTTCTCTCTTGTCTGCCAAACAGGTTTTTTCCTCCGGCTTCTGGCCTCCTCCGGTTCGCCGGTTGACTCTGTCAGGGGCTGTCCAGGATCTTCTGGTCAGGGGAGTGATTGTGCCAGTTCCCTCGTTGGAACGGTCTTGGGGTTTTTACTCCATTCTGTTTGTGTCCCCACGGAGGATGGGGCCTGGTCAATCCTGGGCCTCAAGTCCCTCGTTTGTTTTGTCAAGGTGCAAACTTTTGGGTGGTGTCGATTCGCTTGGTAATAGCGGCACTCCATCAGGGGGATTTTATGGCATCCTTGGATGTCATGAACGTGTACCTGCATATCCTCAAACCACCAGAGATTCTGTGCTTTGCGGTCGGGGGGGACCATTTTCAATTGGTGTCCTTCCCATTCGGCGGGTTTTCGCCAAGGTGCTCGTCCCGATACTGGCCCGGCTGTGACAGCGGGGGTTTGTTATCATGGGATGTCTGGACGACATTCTCCTACGAGCTTCTTCAAGCTCTGCATTGGTGGAGCCGTGTCTATCACGTGTCAGGCTCTCCGAGTGTTCGGCTGGTTTCTGGATTGTCCTGTAATCAGGGTTGATTCCGTCTCAGGGACTGCAATACCTGGGACTAGTCCTGGATTCCTCCGGGGCGGTAGTGTTTTTCTCCTAACGGAAAAACTGTGCAGCAGTTGCCGACCCAGAAGCAGTCATCTCTGCGATTCTGCAGGAAGGTTCTGGGTCAGTTGGTAGCCTCTTTCGAGGCGGTTCCGTATGGCCAATTCCACGCCAGGGTACTACGGAGGGAACTGCTGTCACGATGGGACTAGCTTCCGTCATCGCTGGATTACCAGATTCAATTGAGTCATCTGATCATGTCTCCCCTGGTGTGGTGGCTGGTGTTTCCGGTGCTTTGGGCCGGAAAGTCATTTTTCTGCAGGCCACTGGACAGTGGTCACGACGGATGCCAGCCTCTCCAGTTGGGGAGGGGCGCTTGGGGCACCAAGTCCTGCCTACTGATCAACGTTCTGGAGCTCCGAGCAATCAAGCTTTGCCTTGCCAGGTGGTCCCTGGATCTACAGGGCCGACCGGTCAGGATCCTGTCCGATAACACCACGTCCGTGGCGTAGGTTGATCATCAGGGAGGCACACGGAGTTCTGTTGCAGCGACGGGGGTCACGCACATCCTTTCGGTGAGCCGAAGGGTCCGTTCCGGCTCTATCGGCCGGGTACATTCCGGGAATACGGAATTGGCTAGCCGACTACCTAAGTCGCACTGCACTGGGCCAAGGAGAGTGGTCTCTCCACCCGCAGGTGTTTTGGGGTCTGTGACGAAAGTGGGGCACTCCGGACGTGGACCTTCTAGCGTCCCGTCTTTATCGGTAGGTGCCACAGTTCGTGGCCAGGTTTAAGGACCCGTGGGTGGACGCGTCAGGCGCGTTGGTGGCTCCTTGGGGTCACTGTCGCCTACTTTACACCTTCCCTCCTCGGAAGCTTCTTCCTCGCCTGCTGCGCAGAGTGGAAGCTGTAGGGATTCTATCGGTCCTGATTGCCCCAGATTGGCCGCGTCGCTTCTGGTACGCGGACCAGGTGCGTCTGGTGGCAGACGCCCCCTAGCGTCTTCCCCTGGGAATTGATTTTCTGTTACAGGGTCCGATCTTCCACCCTGTTTCCTTAGCGGCGTGGCTGTTGAGAGCCAGGGGCTTAAGGACCGAGGCCTATTGGGCTCGGTGGTCTCTACTGTGCTGCCTGCACGGAAGTTTACCTCGCGTGGGTTTTTTCCTCATACATGGAAGGCCTACTTCTCTGTGTGTGTGGAGATGAACTGGCACTCTCGTACATGCATTGTGTACAGGATTATGCTGTCTTTGCAGCAGGGAGTGGTTCAGGCTCTCGCCTTACGTACGGTTAGGAGCCAGATTTCTGCTCTGGCTGTTTTTACTTGCAGCGACCCTTGGCATCGCACTCCTGGGTGCGTACGTTGGGTCAGGGGGTCTGGCAGGTGGCCCCTCCGGTGCGCCCTCCATTACCCCCATGGGACTTGAATTTAGTCCTTTCAGTGCTTCGGGATGCTCCCTTTGAGGGCATTCGGGAGGTTTTTTGTTTATTGTCACAAATGGTGATTTTATTTCTGGTAGCAATTACCTCAATCAGACGGGTGTCTGTCTGTTCTGGAGGCCTTGTCTTGCAAGGCTCCCTGCTTGGTCATCCGCAAGGATGAGGTGGTGCTGCGGCCGCAGCCGTTTTTTCTCTCTAAGGTCGTTTCGGCTTTTCACTTGGATGTGGACATTGTTTTTCCATCCTTATGTCCTCGGCCAAAATGCCAAGAGGAGGCCACTTTGCATCCTCTGGATGTGGTTCGGGCCCTACGAGTGTACTTATATGTTACGGTTCCGTTCCAGAAGTCGGGCTCACTGTTCGTGTCGGTGGCTGGCCTTACAAGAGGGCCTGGCAGTCTCGTCGGCCACCGTTCCTAGGTGGTTCTGACGGATTGTGCTTCAGGCTTATGCCCTGAAGGGGCGGGCGCCCCCCTTTTGGGTCACGGCGCATTCGACCAGGGCAATGGGGGCCTCTTGGGCTTTCCAACACCAAGCCTCTGTGTTACAGGTGTGTAAGGCTGCGACCTGGTTGTCGGTCCACACTTTTTCAAAGTTTTATAAGGTGGATGTGAGTGCATCTCCTGATGCCTCCTTCGGCCGCAGGGTGTTACAGGCGGCAGTTTAAGGTTGGAGTTCCTCCGTTGAGTAACTCCGGTTTTTGTTTGGGGTGTAACCTGTTTTTGCTGTGTTATTTTTCCCACCCCTCAAATTTTTTGACACTGCTTGGGGACGTCCCTAAGGTCAATGAAGGCTGTGTCCGTCTATGAACGAAAGAGAAAAAAGGATTTTTGTACTCACCGTAAAATCCATTTCTCTGAGTTCATAGACGGACACAGCACCCACCCCTCCTTTGTTTGTACTGCTTGTTACGAACTGAGGCTGCTAGAGCAGGGTGTGGGTTATGCCTGGGGGAGCCATGCCCCCTGGGAGGAGCGGCATGAAGGAAAGGTTTTTAACACCTTAAGTGCTGTAGAATTCTGCCTAAATCTCCTGGAAGAAGAAGCATAACCCTAAGGTCAATGAAGGCTGTGTCCCTCTATGAACTCAGAGAAATGGATTTTACGGTGAGTACAAAAATCCTTTTTTTTCAGTTTCTGGAAGACATCCTCAACTTCCGCTTCCCATGACCTGTTCTCCGGATATCCCAGCCTTGGCTTCAGCTCAGGAGTCCTTCAATTCTATCTGGAGTGATGTTCATGATTCCCTCTGGGCAGCTGCCGACAAATTCAAAGGCTTTGCTGAAAACCGCCTTCTCTTCAGCCAGGGGACAAAGTTTGGCTCTCCACCAGGAACATCAAGCTCCGAGTTCCTTCTCTGAAGTTTGCTCCAAGATTCATTTGTCCATATACTATAACTTCTAAACTGAATCCGGTTTGTTTCAAACTTCAGATTCCCAAAAGCCTTAAAATCGCTAACTCCTTCCATGTTTCCCTTCTGAAGCCTTTAGTCCTCAATAAGTTCTCTCGTCCTCTCCCTAACCATGGCTCCGGTCTCTGAGGATAATCAGGAATACGAGGCCAGTAGGGATGAGCTTCGCGTTCGATACGGACATATGTTCGACTCGAACATCGGCCGTTCGATCGTTCGTCGAAATTCGAACAAAATGGGTCGTTCGCGCCAAATTCGAGTGACGCAAAACGGCCCATAATTCACTGCGGCGTTGAGCGCTGATGATTGGCCAAGCATGCTGTATGTCCCGCATGCTTGGCCAATCACAGCGCGCAAAAAATGAAGAGCCATAATTGGCCAAAGCCTGGGTTGCTTTGGCCAATTATGGCTCAGGGCTTTAGCACACGCCCCACACTATAAAAGGCCGCCTTCCGGGCGGCCTCGTGTAGTGTGTTCCGGCTTGTTACAGAGAGCAGTTAGAGAGACAGCGAGATTATCTTTTTAGATAGATAGATAGAGCAGGGTAGTCAGTTTAGCTTGAAATACAGTGTGTAGAGAATATATATACATCCCTAGGAGTTGTACATATATTTATATTGTGTAAGTGCAAGTTTGCTCTTTAGTAGAACGTAAGCGCATTTACTGCAAGTGCAATTTTCCTCTTTAATCGCACGTAAGCGCATTTACTGCAAGTGCAATTTTGTTCTTTAATCGCACGTAAGCGCATTTACTGCAAGTGCAATTTTGCTCTTTAATCGCATGTAAGCGCATTTACTGCAAGTGCAATTTTGCTCTTTAATCGCACGTAAGTGCATTTACTGCAAGTGCAATTTTGCTCTTTAATCGCACGTAAGCGCATTTACTGTAAGTGCACGTGTCCTGTTTATTTGCAACTAAGCACATTTTGTGTAAGTGCAAGTTTGCTCTTTAATAGCACGTAAGCGCATTTACTGCAAGTGCAATTTTGCTCTTTAATCGCACGTAAGCGCATTTACTGCAAGTGCAAGTTTGCTCTTTAATAGCACGTAAACGCATTTACTGTAAGTGCACGTGTGTTGTTTATTTACACCTGAACGCATTAAAATGTCTGGAAGGACAACAAACAGAGGCAGAGAGTCACGAGGGCAAGCAGGCTCTGCATGTAGAGGCAACGCTGGTGGTGGACGTGGTGCATCCTCTTCAGCACGTGGCCGTGGCCGCTCGTCCTTCTTTTCGGGAGCTGGCCGTGTTGAGCCTCAACATGCAGAGAAATTAGAAGAGTGGATGACCAAGCCGTCCTCATCCTCCTCATCCTCTCTCACACAGACTGATCTTAGTTTGTCTGGCAAAGCAGCTGCCAAGGCTTCCTCTTCCCTCTGCACAATGGCATCACACATTCCTTTCCTAGTCCCACCGTGTCCTCCTGAGGAGTCCCCCGAACTGTTTCAACACAGTGTTGGGTACATGCTGAATGAAGATGCGCAGCGTTTTGAAGGTTCCGATGATGGAACACAGATAGAGGAAGGCATTGATGTGAGCCCAGGAAGAGGGGGTGGCCGAGAGGGACACTGACTCTACCTGGGTGCCTGATAGGAGAGAGGAAGAGGAGGAGGAGGAGGAGGACGAGGCACAGGCACATCTCCAAAGAGGCAGGTTGCCCTCCAGGGGTCAGGTTAAGGGCACACCAACTGCATTACATTGCACATCTACGCTTGTGCATGGCGCTGCTGTGTCTGAACGGTACAGCAAAAGTTCTTTGGTGTGGGCCTTTTTTAAAACATGTCCATCAGATCGTACCTTTGCTATTTGCAACATATGTCGCAAGCGTATCTCACGTGGCCAAAACATCACCCGCTTGGGCACCACATGTTTGTCCAGACAGATGTCGAGCTGCCATGCAGCTCGTTGGCCAGCATACCAGAAAGACCCACACCAAAGACCAAAGCATACCTCCCCTTGCCCTTCTGTGACCTCCAACCCCACTAGACCCCCCAGTCCCCTCTGAAGCCTGCACTGAAGGTGTAGAAATAGGTGTGTCACAACCTATTAGTGTTAGTACATGCGGGCAATCTACTGATAGTACCAGACAAATTTCCCTGCCCCAGCTGCTGCAGCGCCGAAAGAAGTACGCTCCCAGCCATCCACTTGCCCAGCGGTTGAATGCTAGATTAGCAAAATTGCTAGCACTTTAACTGCTACCTTTTCAGTTGGTAGATTCTGCCCCCTTCCGTGAGTTTGTGGAATGTGCAGTACCTCAGTGGCAAGTACCCAAACGCCACTTTTTCTCACGAAAGGCGATTCCGGCTCTCTAACGGCATGTGGAAGGCAATGTCCATGCCTCGCTGGACAGGGCGGTCAGTGGTAAGGTGCATCTTACCGCTGACTCATGGTCCAGCAGGCATGGACAGGGACGTTACATGTCTTTTACGGCCCATTGGGTGACTCTGCTGGCAGCTGGGAAGGACGCAGGGCAAGGTACAGTAGTTTTGGAGGTTGTTCCGCCACCACGCCTCCAAAACACTACTACTGGTTGTGACACACCTCTCTCCTCCACCCCCTCCTCTTCTTCTTCCTCTGTGGCCTCTTCCTGTGGTGATGTTTGCTCAGAACCAGCCGTGCTCCATAGGCGTACGAGGGGCTACGCAGGAATGCAGCCCAAGAGATGCCATGCGGTGTTAGAGCTGGTGTGCTTGGGAGACAGGAGCCACACTGGGGAAGAGGTTCTTTCAGCTCTGCAGGGGCAGGCTCAGAGGTGGTTGACGCCACGCCAGCTGAAGCCTGGTATGGTGGTCAGCGATAATGGCACCAACCTCCTCTCTGCCCTGCGACAGGGAAAACTCACCCATGTGCCCTGTTTTGCGCATGTCCTGAATTTGGTGGTGCAGCGGTTCTTGGGCAGGTACCCGGGCTTACAGGATGTCCTGAAGCAGGCCAGGAAAGTCTGTGTGCATTTCCGGAGGTCATATAATGCCACTGCTCGGCTCACAGACCTCCAAAGGGAATACAACCTGCCCAAGAACTGCCTAATCTGTGACATGCCCACCAGATGGAACTCTACGTTGGCCATGCTGCAGCTGCTGCATGCGCAGCAGAGGGCCATCAATGAGTACCTGTGCCAATATGGCAGCAGAACTGGGTTAGGGGAGCTTGGTTTTTTTTTCACCACGCCAGTGGGCCTTGATCAGGGATGCATGCACTGTCCTGTCACCATTTGAGGAGGCCACGAGGATAGTGAGCAGTGACAGTGCATGCATCAGTGAAACTGTCCCTCTTATTCACATGTTGGAGCACACGCTACGTGGAATAATGGACAGGGCCCTTGAGGCAGAACAGAGGGAGGAAGAGGAGGACTTCCTTACCTCTCAAGGCCCCCTTTATCCAGACAGTGGTCCTGCTTGCCCACCTAGCACACAGGAAGAGGAGGAGGAGGATGAGGAGGAGGAGGATGATTGTATCAGCAGCATGGAGGTGGAACCTAGCACTCAGCATCAGCAGCAGCAGTAGTCTTTAAGGGATCATTTATAGTCCCAAGGAACACGTGGACTTTTACGTGGCTGGGATGAGGTGGCTGCGCATCCTGTCGTCCTCAGTGACCCAGAGGACTGTGCCCCGAATGCCTCTGCAAACCTACGCTGCATGGCCTCCCTGATCCTGCAAAGCCTGCGTAAGGATCCTCGTGTACATGCTATCAAGAAGAGGGATCATTACTGGCTGGCAACTCTCCTTGATCCACGTTACAAGAGTAAGGTTGCTGACCTTATGTTGCCATCGCAGAGGGAGCAGAAGATGAAACTTCTGCGGGAGGCCTTGCAGAAAGGGTCTGTGCAATGCGTTCCCAGAACCGGGGAGATTACCAAAACCTGGCCCTGGACAACGTCTTGCTGAGACTTCGGTGAGTCACAGAAGGAGCGGTGGAGAAGGTGGCCATCTGACCGATGCGTTCAGAATTTTTTTTAGTCCGCAGCCCCAAGGTATGACCGGTTCCAGCAACCATCGCCAGCGTCTGGTTTACATGGTCCGGGAATACCTAGGGGCAAGATCCGACTTGGACACCTTCCCCACCGAAAATCCTCTGGCTTACTGGGTCTTGAGGATGGATCACTGGCCAGAGCTTGCACAGTATGCAATTGAGCTACTGGCTTGCCCTGCATCCAGTGTTCTTTCAGAATGCACATTCAGTGCTGCTGGAGGCTTTGTGACCGATCACAGGGTGCGCCTCTCCACCGACTCTGTTGATCGACTGACCTTCATCAAAATGAATCAGGCTTGGATCAACACCAGCTACCAAGCACCTGATGCTGATGTTACTGAATAATAATTTTTTGTTGAAATGTCAGATCCCTTTGAGACTGCATATGCTGATGCTGAGTGACTGTCCTGTTATGCTGCTGATGGAATATCCTTCTCCTCCTCACTTTTCTTGCTGATAGCTAGTAAGAAATGTTATGTTTCTGGGCTCCGCCACCAGTGCCTAAGGCCTAATTTTTGTGCCCCTGTTAACAGGGGCGTCTAATAACAATTTTTGATGCAATACTTTGCACGTGGCTCCTTGTTGTGCTCCAATTACAGTTATTGGGAGGGGTTGCAGTGTTGTGTTGTGCCTAAGGACAAATTTTTCTGCCCCTGTTTAACAGGGGCGCCTAATAACAATTTTTGATGCAATACTTTGCACGTGGCTATTTGTTGTGCTCCAATTACAGTTATTGGGAGGGGTTGCAGTGTTGTGTTGTGCCTAAGGACACATTTGTCTGCCCCTGTTTAACAGGGGCGCCTAATAACAATTTTTTTTTTCAAAAAATGTTTATTGAGTTTTGTAAAATAGTTACATACAAAATAAGAAATCAATGCGAAGGACAAAATGCAAGTGCACATGGTACCAATGCCGTATACATACAGAACAAACATCATCTAATAGCCATACCTGGCGGCAGCCCGACAGATACAGAGAAAAAACAACCTTAAAGGGTACACAGCGGCCAATGTCCCTGCAGACTTGAGAACTGGTTGGATCCAAACATAACTAAGGGGGGGGCCTTTGCTTATCAGGGGGGGGATCAGCCAGGCACGGTAATCAGGTACCGATTAGCACTTAAACTAAAAGGAAAGGGGAGGGTAGAAAGGGGGGGGGTGAGCACACCTTGACAGAAAGCAATGACAACAGTAGGGGTTGTGCATATAGAGATGGGGGGGCGACACCTGGGTGTTTACGTAGAGAGTCAATCCGTAGAGGTAGTTGAGGAATCTGAAGTGGCATCTCCTCCTAGGAGTGGGGTTGGCCTGGATTTTGAGAAAGAAAATGAGTATTGATCAAAGGCATCCAAGTCTTCTTGTGACAGGTTCAAAAGCATAAAGGGTTGCCAGATGGAAAGAAAACAAGCTTTTGCAGTGGCCCGATGGAAGTCTGTGGTGGCCCGTTCTTTATAGAGAAGGAGGAGAATGTCCTGCTTGATCTGGGTAACGGAGGGGGGATGAGGAGAGATCCAGTTTCTTAAAATGGCTCGACGTGAGACAAGAAGACAGAGTAAAGGCCAGTCTTTGGAAGGTCGTGCGGGAGATGCAGAGGTGGAGGCGGAAGGGCCGTCCTGGCGTGACCATTGGAGCAACAGAGGGTCCCAGTACCCAAAAATGAGAAGGAAGGGGTCCTTTGGCAGTTTCAGCAGGGTGATTTCAAAGATGTAAGCCAGCACTTGGTCCCAAAAAGTAGATATGAAGGAGCATGCCCAGAAGCGATGTGTCAGGGAAGGTCGTGGGTGATGGCACAAAGGGCACTCAGAGGTGCCCGGCTCCTGCGCGGAGCGAAGGAAGGGGATGTGCGCCCGGTGAAGAATCTTGAGTTGGGTTTCCTTCCAGATTTCGTTTGGAGTTAATTTTTGTACAGCATTGTAGCCTTGTAGCAGTTTATGTATCAGGTCATCGTCCGGAAAATCCTTACCCCAGTTAGCCACTGATGAGGATGACAGGGAGGGGGAGGTCTTGTGTAGCATGGGTTTGTAAATGTCCGAGATCTTATACGTGCCCTCCGAGAGTAGCTGGTCAGTAAAGTTGGGGGAGAATCGTTTGCTGCATTCAGTGCAGGTGGCACGTAGATAGAAGTGGAAAGCATGGGATTGGGGTAGAGCGAAATGCTTGGCTACGGCAGTGAAGGTCAGGGTGCGTCCAGTTGCAGAATCACATATGGAAATAAAATGCGTGAGCCCCTTCTCCTGCCAGTCTTTGAAGGGTTTGTGCTCTATGCCGGGGTGAAACTAGGGTTTCCTTGGATCGGGAGGTGACGTGACATGAATGGGGGGAGCCCAAGGCTTCTTCTACTTTCTCTCCAGGCGATGACCGTGTCTCTGAGCAGTAAGTTATGTTGGAGTATGGGGGTGATTGACTTCCACTTTCAGTGGAGGAGGGCCGCCAGGGAATAAGGGTGAACCATGGCAGATTCAAGGAAGTAATTGGAGTACCGTGAGGATTGTGTTATCCAGTCTAGACCAAATCTTAACAGACATGCTAAATTATACAATCTGACATTCGGGAGACTAACACCGCCCTCGCGTCTGGGAAGGCACATCTTTTTCAAAGCTATGCATGGTCTCTTGCCATGCCAAATAAATTTGGAGATAGCCGATTCTAGAATTTTGACATCTTTATGGCGGAGGAGCAGAGGGATGGTTTGCATCGGATACAATAATCTGGCAAAGCTGACCATTTTGACCAGATGGCATCTTCCCAAAAGCGAGAGAGGTAGATCCAACCAGTTCACCAGTTCCTGATAGATCTTTTGAATCAGTGGGGGGTAGTTTAGGTGGTACAGGGAGGAGGGCAGTTTATCGATCTTGATGCCGAGGTAAGTAATATGAGAGGCAGCAACCGAGAATATGGAGTGACACGTCCAAGGGGGTGACGAAGAAGAACCCAGGGGGAGAATCTCGCTTTTACTATAATTAATCCGAAGGCCCGAGCAGACGCGGAATGTGTCGAAAATATTCTTAACGGTGAGTATATCTGAGGAGGGTTTCGCCGTAAAAATGAGGACGTCGTCCACAAAGAGAGAGGAGCGCAGTTCATGGGCACCAACCCAAATTCCATGAAGGGGGGCTACTCGGTTGAGATGTCTGGATAAGGGTTCTAATGCTATGTTGAAAAGGAGTGGGGAGAGGGGGCAGCCCTGCCGGGTCCCCTTGTGAAGGCGAAATTCTTTCGAGAGGAGGCCCGCCGCTACTAATTTTGCTGAGGGGGAGGTGTACATTGCGTTGATAAGGTGACAGAAGGGTCCGGAGAAGCCCATTTTGGCCATTGAAAGAGAGAGCCATTCGAAGCTGACATTGTCGAAGGCTTTCTCTGCGTCTAATTTGATGATGGCAAAATCACCTTTGGGGTGTTGTTTGGCGTGCTCCAGAGCTAGCATTACTTTGCGGATGTTCAGGGTGGCCGTTCTGCCTTTCACAAAGCCCGATTGTGCTGAATGGATGAGGGAGGGGATAATATCAGAGAGCCTATTTGCCACGATTTTGGAAAGGATTTTGACATCCAGATTCAGTAAAGAGATCGGTCTATATGAGCCGGGTTCTAGGGGGTCTTTTTCCTTTTTGGATAATAATTTAATGATGGCCTGGTTGCCCGAGGGGAGGTATGAGCCGCCAGACCAAATGCCGCAATACACGTTGTGGAGGGTGGGTTCTAGTATGTTTTGTAAGGTCTTATAAAATTCTCCCGTGAAGCCATCAGGTCTCGGGGCCTTAGAAGGGGCCAGTTTGCGGATGGTGTTTGATATCTCACAAAAAATGACTGTGAAAAAGCGCTCGTAAGCGTGAAACGTGTCATCAAGGACATACTTTTAATTGTTTTTCCCTCACTATGGAAGTTCCATCCTAATATCATTATTTTATCAACTTAATTTTATTGAATTCCTGTCAGCAGTTCTCGATTACCAATACAGAGGAGCGCTTTCTACAGTCTCTCCACCAGAGGGCACTCAGTACTTCCCTGTTCTGATGCTGAGCGGCGTCTCAGACGTGCGACATCAGCACGCTCACACAGGGAGAGCGTCCGCTTCTACAGACCGCTCCGTGCCGTGTCCCCGGCGGCTGGATTCACTGGACAATCCGGCGCTCCTGCACCCACACGTGGAGGCGACTGGGACCCCGCACCGCCTGGTTCCGGCTAGTGGTGTGACACTCATCCCCTCACCAGAGCCCCGGTTTTACATCCTCCTGGCAAGGTACTGTTAGTTTCATTACGGAGGGCATGCTAGATCAAAGCCGTGAGGTTTAACCCCCTGAGACTGTAGGAGAGTGCTGGAGCAACATTACATCTGTATATGCAACTTGGTTACTTTTGGTATATTATTCAATCTGGACTGCCTAAGTGTAAATTCCGAAGTTGAATTCAATTAAAAGGATTGTTTTCTTCTCAATAGAGACTGTGCTTATTTATGATTTCTTCCCTTATTATTTTGGGCTGATTTGACCCTGTGAACTTCCATGAGCGCTGTGGTAGAGACTTTTCAAAACCATATATATGAAGATGTATATGTCATTCTTTTATAAGGCTTTTCTTATTAATGAGACTGAGATGTCGTTGGTCAACTGTCCTGTTTTTCTTAATCAACAGAGTGACTCGTTGTTAGAGTTCAACTAACAAAAGGATTATAAACCTATAATAACATAGGGAGGTTATCTCAAAGGGATGGGGATCTGATAAGCTTAGAGCGGGAAAAGTTAAATTTGAGGGGCATTCTTAGAGCGGGAAAAGGTACATTTGAGGGGCATTCTTAGAGCGGGAAAAAGGTACATTTGAGGGGCATTCTTAGAGCGGGAAAAGTTACATTTGAGGGGCATTCTTAGAGCGGGAAAAGTTACATCGGAAGGGTATATAGAGACAAGTCCTAGTTTGAGTAGAGGCAGACTGGATCATGATCTGATTGGGAAAACTTGGTGAAGTACTCTATGAGGAGCTGCCTAGACATGGTGATGTAGTCTCTCTATCCTCTGTCCTCCCCTCTCTCCCCCTTTTCTCTCTCTCTCTCCCCCTTTTCTCTCTCTCTCTCTCACTCTCTCTCTCTATCTCTTTCTTCCTAAATTTAATCTCTGTAACTTTTCCTTTCCTATAACTTGTCATTTTTTTTTACTGATGTATCCATTGTAGCCGTCTTACTGTTTGTATAAATGTGTGCCTTGGATATCATCTTGGTTTTAAAGGTGTTATAGGTTATGTTATGTTTATAAATATTAAAGTAATACCAGTTTCTTCTCTGTATCAATAAATGTAATATTTTTCTCTTTTTCGCAGCCCTATTCTTTGTTTTTAATGTTTATATAGACAAAAAGGTTTTCATAGCTTACTTTAATTAGTTACGTGCGATATTAATATTTTTATGAATCGCTGATTATTAATTATGTACGTGCGTTATTAATTTTTCTATGACAGCGCAGAATTATTTTTGGTGTTTATTTGTTTGATATCTCAGCAAGGGATATGGGGGCGTTAAGGGTTTCCAATTGGGAGAGGGTAATTTTGGGCATCGCTAAGTGTTCCAGAAAGGAGTCTGCCGTTTGTTTATCAATGGGGTCCGGTGCGTATAGGGCCGAGTAGTAACGGAGCATCGTCTCATTGATTGTTGGGGGGGGTGGTATTGACGTTGCCGCTAGGGTCCCTCAAGGAAGTGATATTGGTGGGTTTGAAGGTGCCCTTGCAGAGCCTGGCTAGCAGTTTGCCCGATTTGTTGCCAAACTTATGAAGGGTGGCATCCAAGTTTGCTTTTCTAACTGACTCTAGTGTGTCTGCCCAGGTATCGAATGATCTCTTGGCAGCATGCCATTCGGCCCTGTTCTTTGGGGAGTCAGAGGAGTAAAGAGCCCTTTGTGCCTGGTGTAGTCGCACGCTAGCTAATTTATATTTGGACACGGTACTTCTTTTGAAGGAGGCAGCATAGGAGATGATCCGGCCCCTGAGGAACGCCTTACCAGCGTCCCAGAAGAAGTTCGGGTCAGTAACATGAGGAGCATTAGCCGTGGAGTATTCCAGCCATTCCTTCTCCATGTAGCGTTGGAAATCAGCATGGTTGTGAAGGTATGAGGGAAATCGCCAGATCTTAGGGTGCGGGGGGAGATCAAGATTGTCAAGTGTGATTGAGATCGGGGCATGGTCAGAGACAGCAATATCGAGGATATCGGAGGCCGATACCATAGGGATTAGATCGTCCGATCCAAAGAAATAGTCTATTCTGGTGAAAACGGAGTGGGGATTAGAGTAGAAGGTAAATTCCCTATCTGCGGGATGTGCTAAGCGCCAGAGATCACGAAGATGAAGAGAGTCCATAGTGGACGCGAAAAGTGAGGGGCGACCCGGGTCAGGGCAGGGTCTAAGGTGTTTTGGGGAGGACCTGTCATCGACCTGGTGAAGGGTATTGTTGAAGTCACCGCCGATCATGTGGAGAAGGTGGGTATTTTGAAGGAGCCACGTAGAGAGTTCGCTGTAGAAGGACTTGCCGGGGCTGTTGGGGGCATAAACATTGGAGATGACCAACTCCTTGGAGCCTAGTTTTACCCGTGCTGAGAGAAGTCTACCCTGGATGTCTGAGTTAACCGCGAGGACTGTGCATGCAAGGTTCTTGTGTATTAATAGGAGAACACCTGCCTTCCGGCCTACAGCCTCTGAGCCTATTACCGTGCCTACCCAAAGTTTTTGCATCAAAATCAGACGCCGACAGATGGGTCTCCTGCAATAGTGTGATGTCTGTCTTAAGCCTTTTCAGGTGTCTAAGGATCTTCATCCTCTTGTTTGGTGACCTAAGTCCCTTCACATTCCAGGAGATTATTTTCATGTTAGGGGGCCTGTAGGGGGGGTTTGAGCAGAAATGCCAAGGAAGAGACCGCGTAGTATAAGATTAAGGGGGGTCGCCGCAGCAAGGGGTGGGGTATACCAACCCTCGCAGGGGGATGGTGGAGAGCAGGATAGGTGTGGACGGGTGCACTGGAGGGGGGAGGGAGTAAGGGGTGTGGAGGATAACAGAGGGAGAGCCTGGAACACAGGCAACACAAATAACAAAAACATTTGCGTACGAACCAGCCCCTATGTCACGATCTCGACAACATGAGGCCCGAGAGCCCAGAGCAAAGTGCAGGGCGTCAAGCGGCATGTAGTCAGATACTTGAAATGGGGAAAAAGAAAAAAAAGGGGGTTGCGTACAGCAAGACCAGGAGGCACAATTCACTAGTCAAGAAAACAAAGCAGTATAATCATAGGTCCGTTGGGGGACACAAAATAAAGCGATGTAGAGCAAATAAAGTGATCAAAACCGAAACATTCAGATCAATGTAACAACAACATCAGGTGGAACACAGATGCCAGAGTGGGGAGAAAAAAAAACATAATAATAGAGGCCCAAATCGGTGCCTTAGATCTTCCTGTCCCCGTAGCAGAGTGGTAGAGGTCCTCACGGCGTGGGGGGGCCCGGTAGGTAGTCGGGCACTCAAAAGAATCAAGCGCTGCATAACCGTAGCAGAGCAGATAGTGCATCCCCGGGGGGAGGGGGTCAAAGTAGGAGAGAAAGACATATTGCAGGTCGTCTATTTTGTGGTGTGCCGGGCAAATTTCTGGTCTGATGCCCTGAAGCGCTTGGGAGAGTCTTTTCGTGGACTCCTTTGATCCATGGGCCTGTTGAGTGGAGGAGCTTTAGAAGGTGAGTGGGGGTGTGAATTTGCAAGGCGCGACCGTACAAAGGCTTCTGCTTCGGCAGGGTCCTGGAAAGTCAGTTGATCTCCGTTCGGTGCTTTGAGGCGGAGAATCGCCAGGAAGGCCAAAGAAAATTTTATTTGCTGTTTGAATAGTTCCGTGCATACCTGCTGGAAAGCTTTTCTTTTCTTTGACACTTCGATGGAATAGTCAGCGAAGACCAGTACTTTTATGCCATCAATTTGAAGTTGGCGGGCTTGCCGGAATGTTTGCAGAATAAGGGACTTATCTGCACAGTTAAGGTACTTAGCAATAATTGGACGTGGGGATTTGCGATCCGAGTTGAAAGCCCCCATGTGGTGCGCCCTTTCCACCATGCAAGGGCCTGTGAGGCCTAGTGCTTCTGGGATACGTCAAGAGCAAAAGTCAGACAGGGCGGATGTTTGGAGTGACTCCGGTACTCCCACAAAGCGTAGATTACTTCTCCTAGACCTATTTTCCAAATCATTGAATTTCTGCAGGACGTACTGATTAGTTTTGTCCTGGGCATGTTCTATGGCCTGGGCTTGATAGAGTTCCTCTTCCGCGTTGGAGAGGCGGTGCTCGAGTTCATTCAGTCTTTTACCATGTTCCCCCATCTGGGCCTTAATTTGCGCCATCCGGCGTTTACGGCCTTCTCCACTGATGCAGCGATCATGGGGGTTAATAGCGCCGCCACGGCCTGTGCTATGCGCTCAGTGGTGTTATCCCCTGTCTGCGGGGGCAGTGGTGTGTGTGGAGAAGGAGGTGGGGAGGTGCCGCCGCTTACCTCTATGTCCGCCAGCTGCGCTGTTGATCGCGGAGCGGAATAGGCCGAGACCGGGGCCTCGATTTGCAAAAGCGCCGGCGGAGGTGAAGCTGTCTGAGCCGTACTTGTGCGGGCGCCCGATTTTTCCACAAATCGGTCCATGGGTGCTGGATGACGTGCCCAGAGGTGGAGAGGGACTCGATGGGGCTCTCAGGCCGTTTTTTTAAGCCGATTCTCGATCGTGCTGCGGGAGCTGAAGAGGAGAGCAGCTACTCCATGCGGCGCCGGAACCGGAAGTCTTCAATAAAAAAATTTGATGCAATACTTTGCACGTGGCTCTTTGTTGCGCTCCAATTACAGTTATTGGGAGGGGTTGCAGTGTTGGGTTCTGCCTAAGGACAAATTTTTCTGCCCCTGTTTAACAGGGGCACCTAATACAAATTTTTGATGCAATACTTTGCACGTGGCTCTTTGTTGCGCTCCAATTATAGTATGTTTGAGGGGTGCCCTTTTTTCTAAAATTTTTCTTTCACAAAAAAATAATGGTCCCCCACCACCCCTAAAATAATCGACATATTGTTGCCACACAGCACGTGCGCAAGCAGTATTAAATTACTTTTTTCTTATAATAATCTCATGTTGTGCAGGGACATTTACAAACATGTGCCACTACTATAGACACACAGCAGGTGTGATATTTAAAGGAATTTTTCATTTTTTTTTTTCACTTTAAGCATCATTAAAATCGCTGCTCCAGAAAAAACGGCCGTTTTTAAAACTTTTTTTTCCATTGATACATGTTCCCTGGGGCAAGACCCGGGTTCTGAAAGACGTTTTCCAACATTAACCACTTCCCGACGGCCGTGCGACTATATACGGCCGCAGGGTGGTTCTACTTCTCTGGGGCGCCGTCATTTGACGTCCGCCCCTTTCCGCGTTCCCTGCGCGCGCTCCCGAGCGCGCAGCGGGGAACTTCTGTGCTGGCCGTGTCCCTTGGACACAGCCAATCACAGATCGCCGTGAACGGCCAATCGGAGTGGCCGTTTGCTAGGCGATCTGTGCGGCCAATGAGAGATGATCTCATATGTTTACATATGAGATCATTTCTCATTGCCGGCTCTCACAGACAGCGGTGCTGTCAGGGAGAGAGGAGACCGATCTGTGTCTCTTGTACATAGAGACACAGATCGGTCACCTCCCCCAGTCACCCCCCTTCCCCCACAGTTAGAACACTATATAGGGAATACATTTAACCCCTTCTTCACCCCCTAGTGTTAACCCCACTGCCAGTCACATTTATACAGTAATTAGTGCATATTTATAGCACTGATTGCAGTATAAATGTGAATGGTGCCAAAAGTGTCTGATGTGTCCGCCATAATGTCGCAGTCGCAATAAAAATCGCAGATCGCCACCATTACTAGTAAAAAAAAAATAATAAAAAATAATAATTCTGTCCCTTATTTTGTAGGCGCTATAACTTTTGCGCAAACCAGTCGCTTATTGCGATTTTTTTTTTACTAAAAAATATGTAGAATACGTTTCAGCCTAGACTGAGGATAAAAAAAAAATGTAAAAAAAAAATTGAGCTATTTATTATAGCAACAAGTAACATTTTTTTTTTTTTTCGAAACTGTCGCTTTATTTTTGTTTATAGCGCAAAAAATAAAAAATGCAGAGGTGATCAAATTCTATTTGTGGGGAAAAAAGGACGTCAATTTTGTTTGGGAGCCACGTCGCACAACTGCGCAATTGTCAGTTAAAGCGACGCAGTGCCGAATCGCATAAAGTCCTCTGGGCAGGAAGGGGGTTTAAGTGCCCAGTAAGGAAGTGGTTAAATTGAATTGTGGTCTTTAAAATGAGCGTTTTTTAATTTGAATGTTCGAGTCCCATAGACTTCAATGGGGTTCTAAATGTTCGCGCGAACCCGCGGTGCGAACGTTCTGGTGCGAACCGAACGCGGGTATGTTCGGCTCATCCCTAGTCAGAAGATCTCTAGTTGGGATCTTCCCCTCTGGTAAGGGGCAGTGTGATTGAAAGGTGGAGGTGTCTTGTCTATCCATGCACTATTCTGAGGTTTTCTTGCATTGATGTCACTATCTGCTTGAAGGAGAACGATATTTCACTGCTATCAAATATCATCAGATGCACACTTTTTTGTGTTTTGAAAAACAGACTTATTTTTCACCTTTTACTTTTTGGTTTATATATTATTTGTAATCATTGGGACATTTCATCTTACCTATGGGGCAAATCATTTGTTCCATGTGAATTTATTTTATTTTATTTGTACCATATCACTATGTGTCAAAGATACTAGAGTGTTCATATATATATATAAATATATATTAATACACCGCCTGAAGTATATTAGAAAAAGTACACAAGGAATGCACTGCAGATATAGGCTACACTGGATGCAGAGTATATGGGCCAGATTCACATAGGTTAGCGGATCTTTAGATCCGCCTAACCTATCTGATTTAAGATCCGCCACCGCAAGTTTTTGAGGCAAGTGGGTAATTCACAAAGCACTTACCTCAAAACTTGCGGCGGCGTATCGTAAATCCCCTGGCGGAATTCAAATTCCGCGGCTAGGGGGAGTGTAGTATTTAAATCAGGCGCGTCCCCGCGCCGATTGAACTGTGCATGCGCCGCCGGCTAAATTTCCCAGCGTGCATTGGTCCAAATGACGTCGCTAGGACGTCATTGGTTTCGGCGTGAGCGTAACTTGCGTCCAGCTCTTTTGTGAATCGACTTACGCAAACAATGTAAAAATTCAAAACTCGGCGCGGGAACGATGGCCATACTTAACATTGGCTGGGGTAACTATACACCGGAAAAAGCCGAACGTAAACGATGTAAAAAAAAGCGCCGGGCTGTCGTTCGTTTCTGAATCTGCGTATCTCCTCATTTGCATATTCGTTGCGTAAATAAACCGAAGCGCCACCTAGCGGCCGGCCTGGAATTGCAGCCGAAGATCCGACGATGTAACACAGTTACACCTGTCGGATCTTAAGGATATCTATGCGTAACTGATTCTATGAATCAGTCGCATAGATACGACCGGCACAACTCAGAGATACGACGGTGTATCAGGAGATACACCGTCGTATCTCTTTGTGAATCTGGCCCTATATATATGTATACTAGACTGGCTGTGTATATATATATATATATATATATATATATATATATATATATATATGAAATACACTGCAGCTAACTGAATTACCTGCCTGCTTAATCTTAATCACACTATCTCTCCATCCACACCAACAACACTACACAGGGCCTCCGTGTAGGCAGCCTTATATAGTGTTGGGCGTGGACTCAGTGCCCCTGAGCCAAAGGCACCCTGTCTTCGTTTTTCGATGAACGGGCGAACGCCCAATGTTCGAGTCAAACCAGGGGCGGATCCGGGGGGGCACAGGGCAATTGCCACCCCCAAGAAATTAGCTATTTTGAAATAAGTTAATTTCTAGTTGCGGAATTTGCTGGCGCCGGCGAGTTTGAGCACGTGCGCGGCTCCGCATGCAAGTGACAGAGCGGGCGGGTGACAGCGTGGGCTGCCGGGTGCCTCGGTGTGTGGGGGGGACGGCGAGTGAGAGTCAGAGAGTGGGTGGTCAGGTGGTCGGCTCTGTGGGTGAGCGGGTGGCTGGCTAATCAACAAGCCAGCAGCCAGCAGCCAGCAGAGAGATGACATAATCTCTCACACTCCACGCCCTGCATCCCTGCAGTAACTTCCACCCTCACTGTGCAGGCAGCAGAGAGATTACATCATCTCTCTGCTGCCTGACTGACAAGCAAAACACCACCTAAGCACGTGACAATCCACAAGGTAAGGTGGCAAGTGACAATCTGCATCTGGTGGCAGGCAAGTGACAATCCGCAACATGTGGCAGGTGACGTGGCAAGTGACAATCCGCAACATGTGGCAGGTGACGTGGCAAGTGTCAATCCACAACTTGTGGCAGGTGATGTGGCAAGTGACAATCTGCATCTGGTGGTTGGCAAGTGACATTCCACAACTTGTGGCAAGTGACAATCCGCAACATGTGGCAGGTGATGTGACAATCCGCAACTTGTTAGGTGACTAGGCAAGTGACAATCCGCAACATGAGGCAGGTGACGTGGCAACTGACAATTCGCAACATGTGGCAGGTGACGTGGCAATTGTCAATACACAACTTGTGGCAGGTGACGTGGCAAGTGACAATCTGCATCTAGTGGTTGGCAAGTGACATTGCACAACTTGTGACAAGTGACAATCCGCAACATGTGGCAGGTGATGTGACAATCCGCAACTTGTTAGGTGACTAGGCAAGTGACAATCTGCAACATGTGGCAGGTGACGTGGCAGGTGACAATCTGCATCTGGTGGCAGGCAAGTGATATTCTGAAACTTGTGTCAAGTGATAATCTGCAACATGTGGCAGGTGACGTGTACGTGACAATCCGCAACGTGTGGCAAGTGACAATCCACAACGTGTGGCAGGCGACGTGGCAAGTGACAAGCTGCATCTGGTGGCAGGTGGCATGGCAAGTGACACACTCGGGGCTCCCACTGATTCTGCAATATGGTGAGTTGAACCATTTAATTTTATATTACAATGTATTAATATAAATTATGCGCTTCAATCATCCTGAAACCATAACAACCAAGGTGCCAAACTCATGGCTGACCCAAACATCGAGCTCATCTCTACCAGTCACCCAGTGCATTGAGTGTATGCATGACAACATGGTCCCTGTTATACTGTACATCATTGCTAAGGTAAAACCACAGCACGTTAGGCCAGGTGGCGTGGTTACATAATAAGTATGATTTTTTTCAGCAATTATTTGTTATAACTGTCCCCTATAGGGGACCCCATTCCCAAGAATATACTCAGAAGTGTCCGGGTTAACCAAAGAGAAGAGAAGCGAAAAAAACATAGAAACACAATGCCAGAGGTAAGCATGAAATAAAGATATGGTAGAAAAGAAGGGGAGAGAGAATAAAGAATTGTAAGAAAATCCAGGAATCCACCGTTTATTGTGCACCATTTCGACCTTCCAGACACTGGCATCCTAACAACCAGTGATGTCATCAGTGTTGATAAGAAGGGTGTTGATCACCTGCACAGCATCCTTATTTGATCCTCCCTTGCCCCTCTCTCCGTCAGCACTGGGGTCACATTAGCTGAGAAATGGCGAGAAACTGAAGGAGAGGAGAAACATTGGAATACTAGTCAGTACTAGTGTGAAAAGGTGTATTTGCTTTGAAAGAATAAATCCCCTCTAACATTTAGTGTCCTACGTGTGTCGATCCTGCCGCATTATGTAAAATTATTAAAATATTTTTTTACATTTTGAATTGGTGTCCATAATTTTAAAGGGTACCTTGAGAATTTCCATAATTTTAAAGGGTGCCTTGACTCAAAAAAGGTTGAGAAACACTGAGTTAATGTACAGATGTACAACATAAGCTAAGTGAAGGGGTTAATATACAGGTCACTGCAGAGACAGAAAAGCTGAAATACATAGGATAGGAGGGAGGAGGGAAGGGGAAAGGGCTAAAAACAAACCCACAACCTGCTGGCTGATCTGGAATAAATGAATGAATGATTCATTAATTGAACAGTGTAAGTAGCTGCCACAACATATCTAAAAGCTATAAAAAAGTAAAGCTAAAACAATCGCTGAATATCAAATGGCCAATGACAAACAAATTTTATTGTATAGTTTGTGATATACCACACTGTCTTAAAAATTAGGTTGAATTTTTTTTCAGTTAAGCACAAGGAGCAATACAGTAATCTTTTGGTACTGCGAGGGTTAATATGGCCACTGGACCTATCATAGGCTCTTGTCAATTGACAATTATGCCCACCCTTTTTGCCCCTCTCCATTTATAGAAGACTTACTATATATATCGTCCATCAATGGAAAGCGCTCTATGAATTGGGCCCGGCTGGATGATTGAAAAAACAATGGGGGTAGTGGCGCTGTAATCGGTATGAAAGATAATATGTCCGTTAAATGATAGTCCTTTTATTTATTATACAGTGTGTGTCACACAATGGGAGAAGTTGGGATGGGGAGTGGAAAAAAATGGGAAAAAAGTCCCATAGATTAAATGATACAAAGTCCATGTTCCAGGGCAAGCCTCCAGGGGGAAGATGAGAGCAGGCTCCAAATATGCAAAACAAAAGAAAGAAGGCGCCATCAGGTCAGGAACAATGAAATTGTAATTAAACAATAGGTGCATTATCCACTTACATTTAAAATTGGTGAATTTGGCCTATACAATTTCTTGCTGGCCCATAGGTGGCGATCATCCGCTGCAGATGTAGGCTGTGATATTACTCTGTCCTCTGGATCTTCATTGGCTGGAGAACCAGGAAGTCTGGGCGATGTGTACACCGAGAATGAGGCTTAAGACACAGACAGCGTGGAAGCACGATGACATCACGGGCAGCGACAGAGCGACAACGTTTCGGGCCAGCAAGGACTTGTTTATGCTGAATTCACCAATTTTAAATGTAAATGGTTAATGCACCTATTGTTTAATTAAAATGACATTGTTCCTGACCTGGTGGCGCCTACTTTCTTTTGTTTGGGATGACTGAAAGGTCCACCTCCTCTATACATACAGCATTTTATAGTGGAGGAATATGGGGGGCATAGTCAGCACTCTTGACTCACTTGAATTAAAAACAATAATGTATAATTTCACACACAATAGCCACAGATGTTGTACAGTCTCTAAACAGTATATAAACTGGAATTTAAGAGAAAGAGCAGTTTTTACCCTGAAATAAAAATGATAGTGTATTATTTCAGAGACTAAAGACACACATACTGTATAGTACAGTGACTGGAGAATGTGTAAACAGTTTCATTGGGCCATAATGTAGGAGGGAGTAGAGATGAAGCAGTTTTTTCATGAAATAAAAATCAGAGTATTATTTCAGAGACAATACCTATAAATATTGTACATTCACTGGGGAGCTGTAGGGCAGCTTGATTAGACCAATTTAAGAAGAGAGACAAAGCGAGAGAGACAAAGCAGGTTTTATATTGAAATTAACTTGAAATTGACCTCCATGTTTTACCCCCTTCCTGACCAGGTTTTTTTTTGCTATTTGGCACTGTGCTACTTTAATTGGTCATGCAACGAAGTATTCAAACTAAGTTTATATCTTTTTTTCACACAAATCAAGCTTTCTTTTGATGGTATTTGATCACCACTAGGTTTTCATTTTTTTGCGATATAAACAAAAACATTTTTTAGACAAAAATATATTTTGTTACATGTCTTTGGAATAAAAATCCCAATAAGCATATATTTATTTGTTGTGCAAAAGTTGCAAACTTTGTAACAAGTCTACAAACTATGGTATATACTGTATATACTGGCATTTATACAGTTTTTACTTTCTGACTGCCTATCACATTTCTTGAGGTGGTAAAATGCCAGGGCAGTACAAAACCCCCATAAATTACCCCTTTTTGGAAAGTAGACACCCCATGGAATTTGCTTAGAGGCATGTTGAACCCATTTAAGATATTATTTTTTGTCAGAAGTTTTTAAAATAGTACAGCTAATAAGGGGTTACAGCAGAGCATGCAGGAAAAGGCCTACTTATCAGAACTGCGGGTGCCAGTCTGGAAGCTTGGGGATGGAGCATTGCAGTGAGAGAGAGAAGCAATATGGTGGAAGGTGCACGTGTATACCCAGCGCTGACCTGGTTGCTTGACATGCAGGAGCTGACAGTGGTGGACACTGGTGCCAGGCTGGAGCAATGAGGGGGATTCCCCTTGGGATGATTGAGGGGACAGAGAGGCTGTTTCTACTGTGTCCTGGGTGCAGAAGACCAATCACGGTGGTTAGTGCCTGGATCCGGTGCTAGCACTGTGACAAGATGCTCACCAGGCTGACACCAAGGGAACAGGAGCCACCCAACTATAGGATGTAAAAACAAAAAAAATGTATTTTTATATATACAGTATATATATATATATATATATATATATATATATATATATATATATATATATATATATATATATATATACATATATATATATATATACTGTCACCAGTTAGTATCTCAGTTAGTATCCCTGTTCACCACCACACCAGTCATATGATGACACCATATTGACAGTTTTTAAAAAACGAATTGTGAACATTTTTATAAATTAATAAACAAATAATTTCTTAATTTTCCCAAAAATGTGGACAAAAAATTATAACTTAAAAAAACTCTCCATGCCTATTACTAAAGGCCTCAGACTATCTGCTTTCCAAAAGGGGGTCATTTGGGGAGTATCAGTACATCAAGATTGGTCAATTTTGAAATACATATACCATAGATTCTTACTCTGAATGGTCTAAGGTTATCAGTGGTGTATTCCAAGGTTCAGTGTTGGGATCCTTACCTTTTAATATCTTTATAAATGATATTGGGACTGAGATCAAAAGTAACATTTCTGTCTTTGCAGATGACACCAAGCTATGCAGTGGAATAAGGTCCTTACAGGATGTCTAATTGGGGAACTATGTGGCAGTTGAGGTTTAATGTTGATAAATGTGAATTTATGCACTTGGGGGCTAAGAATATGCATGCATCATGCATACTACCAGCAGTACAACAGGGGGGATCCATAGTGGGGAAGGATCTGGGGGTTTTGGTGGATCATAAGCTCAATAATGGCATGCAATGCCAATCTGCAGTTTCCAAAGCAAGCAAAGTCATTTCTTGTATTAAGAGAGGTATGGACTCCAGAGAGAGAGATATCATTTTGCCCCTGTACAAATCATTAATAAGACCTCATCTGGAATATGCAGTTCAGTTTTGGGCTCCAGTTTTCAAAAAGGATATTTGGGGAACTGGAGAAAGTGCAGAGAAGGGCAACCAAACTGATAAGAGGCATGGAGGAGCTCAGCTATGAGGAAAGATTATAGGAACTGAATTTATTCACTCTTGAGAAGAGGAGATTGAGGGGTGATATGGTCAACATGTTCAAATATATAAGGGGTCCATATAGTGAACTTGGTGTTGAGTTATTCACTTTACGGTCAACACTGAGGACAAGGGGGCACTCTTTACGTCTAGAGGAAAAGAGATTTCACCTCCAAATACGGAAAGGTTTCTTCACAGTAAGAGCCGTGAAAATATGGAATAGACTCCCTTCAGAGGTGGTTCTGGCCAGCTCAGTAGATTGCTTTAAGAAAGGCCTGGATTCTTTCCTAAATGTACATAATATAACTGGGTACTGACATTTATAGGTAAAGTTGATCTGGGGAAAATCCGATTGCCTCTCGGGGGATCAGGAAGGAATTTTTTCCCCTGCTGTAGCAAATTGGATCATGCTCTGCTGGGGTTTTTCACCTTCCTCTGCATCAACTGTGGGTATAGAATTGGGTATATGGGATTGTATGATACTATTTTTTTTTATGGTTGAACTGGATGGACTTGTGTCTTTTTTAAACCTGACTAACTATGTGACTAACTATAGTCTGTAGATGCTATAACTTTATCACAACCTAATTATAATACATTTATTGGGATGTTTGTTTGTTTGTTTGTTTGTTTGTTTGTTTGTTTGTTTTTACCAAAGACAAGTAGCTAAATACATTTTGGCCTAAATTTATGAAGACATTTTTTTTTGGATATGGTTTATAACAGAAAGTAGAAAACATCCATTTTTTTTCAAAACATTTGTTCTTTTTCTGTTTATTTAATAATAAAAAAAAAAAAACAGCGGTGATCAAATACTACCAAAAGAAAGCTCTATTTGTGTGCCAAAAAGTATATAAATTAAATTTGCGTACAGTGTTGCATGTCCTTTGCCAGTTAAAATAGCAGAGTGCTGAATAGTAAAAAATGCTCTGGTCATGAAGGGGGTACGCTCAAATTTGCAGGGTGTTCAGCGTGTGTTCACCCCACCAAAATGCCCTTTTTTTTAAACAGTGTGGGGTTCCCCCAGAATCTATACCAGTCCCTTTTCCGAGCATGCAGACTGGTAGGTCAGGAAAGGGGGGGATGAGTGAGAACACCCCAGACCGTACCAGGCCACATGCCCTCAACATGGTGGGGGGTACTTTGGGGGAGGAGGAGGCTTGCCTCCACCCCAAAGCACCTTGTCACCATGTTGGGGGGAACAAGGGTCTCTTCCCCAAAATCCTGAGCTGTGGTTGTGGGGGTCTGCAGGTGGGGGGCATATTGGAATCTGGAATCTTAACAAGGGGGGCCCCCAGATCTTGCCTCCCCATGATCTACCCCTACCCATTCACCAAAAAAGTGCAAAAAAGTAATAAGAACACAGAGACAGTTAGTTTTTGACCGTTCCTTTAATAAGGACTGTGCTTCAGACTTCTTCTGTGTCAGAGATGCACTGAACTGGTAATTGCAGTAAAGTGTTTAAAATGTAACTGAACTGGACACTCATTTATTCCAGGTAACTGACCTGTGACTGGGAATACAATGCAGATGGGTCTCGGCCAAAAGGAGAAGCAGGGGCGGACTGGGAGGGGGGGCAGACATGCAATTGCCCCCTGGGCTGCTCTGGTAGGCTGTGAAAAGGCCGCTGTATCATCACCAGCTCAGAACCGCACATGCACATTTGGTCGAGTGCGGAAGCTCCATTAAGTAAGCCAGCGATGTCTTCTCTGTCACAGAGTGAGCTGACAGTCTGTGTACAGAGCACAGCCCCGCCCAGCCCCTCCCTTCTTCACACTGAATGGCTGGCAGAAGCTGGACCTGCTCTGTTTCCCCACCCACACTCCAGCTAGCCTGTGTGCTGTCTGAAAAAAGGATGAGTGGGCGGGAAAGTTCAATCTGAGCAGTTGGCTCGGCTCGAATCCAATGAGTCTCCTGGGGGCTGGGACTGTCCAAGTAAGTGAGCCTTATAGCAGCCTGTGGCAATACCTTGCCCTAAGTGATGTGTTATAATGTTGGCTCACACTGGCATGCTGCTGTTTGTCTGCAGTGCTGGTGTACTGGCACTCTTCCTGCATGTTGCCACTGGTTCCATAGAGGTTGCACATTTTTACTGCATGTTCTGAAAGTGCACAGAATGTCCTCCATGCTGATCTTTGGTGCACTTTCAGAAAATGCAGCAAAAATGTGCAACCTAAAAGTCTGAGGAACTGCGGCTAAGGAAACCCGCCAGTACACCAGCACTGCAGCCAAACCGCAGCACACCAGTGTGAGCCCAAAGGCTTGTATTCACTTGCAGCAGGCATTGCCACTCCTCTGAAAAGTGATCCATGCTCAGGTCACTTTTCAGAGGCATTTGACAGGCAGTGAGTTGATATTACATTTCTTCCTGCCTGTTTTAACCCCCTAAATGCCAATCCCTCCAGGTAATGGCACAGCTCACTTTGAACTCCATATTTCCATTACTCTCTGTAGGTATTAGATGTGCTCTCACTTTATTGTTTGCACATCTAATACCTAAGGGTACTTTCACACTGGGGTGGTAGCAGTAAAGCGCTGCTAGTTTTAGCAGCGCTTTACCGTCGGGTTAAAACCGCCATGCTGCATTCATTTCAATGGGCAGGACGGTTTGGGAGTGGTGTATACAGCGATCCCAAACTGCCACAAAGATGCTGCTTGCAGGATTTTTCAGAACGTCCTGCAAGCTCACCGCTCCAATGTTAAAGCACTCAAGCTCACACTGGGGAGGCATGAGAGGCAGTTTACAAGCACTATTTTTAGCGCTAAAACGCCTGTAAAGCGCCTTCATTGTGAAAGTACTCTAAAGAGAGTTCTGGAAATACGATGGAGTTCAAAGTGAATTTCTACACCTAGGTGAAGCGCCCCTTTCAGAAGATTTGAGGATATTCTTAAACCCAGAGACTGGTGGACTTATTGAAATTCTGCAGGTTCAGCAGAAATTTCAATCAATCTATGTGCAGACTGGTTGTACAGAATTCAATCTATCAACTGATTCAGTACAACCAGTGTGTCTCTTTTTTTGGCGATCACTGCTGGCTGCTATAGCTGCAAGCAGTGATCACTGTATTCTGATGACTTGAAAACTTTTACCTCAGAGCACACATCGACACATGGCTCTTACGGAAGCTTGGTAAATCAAATGGCAGGCTTCTCTAGCATTACACCTGTGGGGCTGTGGCCAAGCCTGGGCACAAGCCAGCACAGGCTCCTGGAAACACAGGACGATGGCCATTAAGAGGAGAGCTGGGATATGACATTACTTACCTCATATCCCTGCCACTCCTAAACCCTGGCCCACTGCAGGCCCACAATGCCCTTAAACTGGTCAGAGCACCAGCGTGTGCCTGCATGTGCTTTTCTCACTACCTGCAATTGACACAGGAGGAGCCTGCAGACTGGGGAATCTCGTGGTCATGCCAGGGAGACAGCAGGACTTGCGTGTTTAGCCTACTGCTCTTACTGTGACTCTCAGCTACTCTGCTTGCTTGGCTTGCCCAGTGGTGTGGTGCTCACTCACCAGAGAAGTTCCAGACTCCACAGGTAGCGCTTAGTGTGGCAGCACAGTTTTTAGTCTTCATATTTCTGCAGTCTCTTTGGTCTGTGTACTGGGTGTGGGGAATGTGTGAGCTCTTTTTCTCAGTCTCTCTGGGGGTAATCATGCAGCGGTCTCTCTCTCTCTCTCTGTGCAGGCAGTGTCAATCTCTCTCGGAGAGACTGCTTCACAATGATTGCCCCCCAGAGAGTGACAGCTTCACACTGCCCCCACAGAAAGTGACCACCTCTCTGTGCAGGCAGTGTCAAGCGGTCTCTCTCTCTCTGTGCAGGCAGTGTCAAGCGGTCTCTCTCTCTCTGTGCAGGCAGTGTCAAGCGGTCTCTCTCTGTGCAGGCAGTGTCAAGCGGTCTCTCTCTGTGCAGGCAGTATCAAGCGGTCTCTCTCTCTCTCTGTGCAGGCAGTGTCAAGCGGTCTCTATCTCTCTATGTGCAGGCAGTGTCAAGCGGTCTCTATCTCTCTCTGTGCAGGCAGTGTCAATCGGTCTCTCTTTCTCTGTGCAGGCAGTGTCAAGTGGTCTTGCTCTCTCTCTGTGCAGGCAGTGTCAAGCAGTCTCTCTCTCTCTCTCTGTGCAGGCAGTGCCAATCAGTCTCTCTCTCTGTGCAGGCAGTGTCAAGCGGTCTCTCTCTCTGTGCAGGCAGTGTCAAGCGGTCTCTATCTCTCTCTGTGCAGGCAGTGTCAATCGGTCTCTTTCTCTGTGCAGGCAGTGTCAAGTGGTCTTGCTCTCTCTCTGTGCAGGCAGTGTCAAGCAGTCTCTCTCTCTCTCTGTGCAGGCAGTGCCAAGCAGTCTCTCTCTCTCTGTGCAGGCAGTGTCAAGCAGTCTCTCTCTCTGTGCAGGCAGTGCCAAGCAATCTCTCTCTCTGTGCAGGCAGTGCCAAGCAGTCTCTCTCTCTCTGTGTAGGCAGTGTCAAGCGGTCTCTCTCTCTCTCTGTGCAGGCAGTGTCAAGCGGTCTCTCTCTCTCTCTGTGCAGGCAGTGTCAAGCAGTCTCTCTCTCTCTTTGTGCAGGTAGTGTCAAGCAGTCTCTCTCTGTGCAGGCAGTGTCAAGCGGTCTCTCTCTCTCTATGTGGAGCAGTTTCGCTCCCTCTCTCTCTGTGCAGAGAATGTGGTGTAGATGAATGGTGAGCCGATTCGATGGTTCAATGGGCCACTTTACTGGACTTGCCCCCCAGGCCTAAGGCTGCCAGCCCTCCCCTGAGGAGAAGTATTACACAATATGACAGAGTTTCTCCAAACCACAAATAGGTGGCTATTCCATACATGCAGAAACAGGGCAAGGTACACAGTCAACATGGCGTGAACCACCATTAAATGGGCACCCTTACATGTGCATAGAGGGGAAGCTGCTCACACCTGACCTAGTAGATCACAGCTATCACTGCAGTAGTGCCGACTACTATAGTTAATGTCAGGTTCCCAGCAGCCCATCAGGTGTGATGTATGCATAGTTACATTTGTGCTAAGCTGGACCTATATATGTTTGCAATAAGGATGATACCTTCAGTTCAATGGAGATTTCCTTTCACTTTCTGTCCTATAGCCTCAACAGGATTTTTTTCCAATATAAGGGATATCCCCATGACAGCTGTCAGGATAACAAGTATCCCTATTGAAAGATGTCCTCTGTAGTTTTTTTTTATTTACCGTCACTTGTTTCATGGTAAGATTGAAAACTGGGACAATTACAGAGTGAGTAAGTGTCAGGGATCTGCCACCTAAGGGTTAACAGTGCAGACTGATTCCAATGATTGGCAACAGGCTGCCTTATTTAAACCCCTCAGCAGCACTGTGTCCTTGCTGTCTGATCTGCATCTTATCCAGAGACCTGATCCTGAACCTGCATCATTCTGACCTGGCTTTCTGACTCCGCTGCCATCTCCAGTCCTGACCTGCTCTGTTTACCTGTCTGCAAGATCCTCTGTTGCCGAATCCAGCCTGAAATCTGACCATTCCTTGCCTGCTGCTTTTGTCTGTACTGATCCTCCGTGTATGACCTGGCCTGTCTGACTCCTCTCCTGCTGTCGCCTGCACCTGCATGTGCATGTTGCTCTCAGGCGCACCTGCATCCGGTGACCTGCGTCCGCTAATCGACATCCGCTGACCTGCGTCCACAGACCTGCATCCGCTGACCTGCATCCCGCTGACCAGCATCCTGCTAACCAGTTAATCGGCATCCGCTGACCTGCATCCGCTGACCTGCATCCGCTGATCTGCATCCAGCTGACACCTGCACCTACAGCGCTCCAGCCCTTCTCATTAGACTTCATCTCCAATCTCAGAGACTCTGCAGGCACTCATACCCCACTGTGCTCCTACGGTCACTGTCTCAACCCCAGTGATCCCGGAACCAGGACGGTACGAGAGGTCTCCCCCTGCACGTCAGGCTCACTCCCAAGGTACGTGTCAGTATCAGACAGCCATGCCTGAGCCTGCAAGAGGGACCTCTTGCACCGAGATCTGCCAACTCCTCTCTGATCTCTCTCTAGAGGTGAAGTGTTTCCAGGATGGCCATGCACGCTTAGAGGGACAAATGCAACACCAGGCTGCCACCACGGATCCACCTACCAACAGGATACCTACAGAAGCCACTTCTGCACCCTCTATAACAATGCTGCCTCCAGAGCCAAGGGTCCCCATCCCAGAGAGGTTCTCCGGGGACCGAAGTAAGTTTCGTGCGTTTCGCAATGCATGCGAGTTGTACTTCTCCCTGCAACCCCTAACGTTCTCCCAGGAAACTGCTAAAGTGGGGTTTGTCATTTCATTACTGCTGGGGGAACCTCAGTCCTGGGCGCATAATTTGCTTGAAGAACGCCATGTTTCACTGGACTCCTTGTCGTCCTTTTTCAAGGCCATGTCGCTCCTTTATGAGGATCCCCAACGGGTTTCCACAGCCGAAGCTGCTCTTCATGCACTCCAGCAAGGCCGCAGAGTGGTCGAGGACTATATAATGGACTTTAGGCGCTGGAGTGCAGATACCCAATGGAATCATGCAGCCTTACGGCACCAGTTCTGCTTAGGCCTGTCTGAAAGATTAAAAGATGAACTGGCCCGAGTTGGCATACCAGACTCTTTGGAGAACCTAATGGCATTGGTTATCCAGATAGATCGGCGCCTTCGGGAACGCAGTGCAGAAAAAATAAAACAGACTCGTCCCACCTGGATGTTACCCCGTGTGGTCATGACCACACATCCTGCTGCCAACAGACCTGTCTCAGCTAGATCTTTGCCAATCTCTCCTGAACCAGTGCAAGTCGGTTTAATAAGACCCTTGTTATATGCTGAGGAACGTTCACGCCGGAAACGGCTTAATCTCTGCCTGTACTGTGGGGGGGCCGGCCACTATGTACATTCATGTCCAGTAAAAACCCAAAGATGTTTGTCCATCTCGCCTACCAGCCAACCAGCACCCTCTGCCAATACAACTCACCTGGCCCTTTGCATCTCTTTCCAGCTCCCAGGAAGGACTGTGCCTGCTACTGCAATTATAGACTCTGGAGCATGTAGTTGCTTTATTGATTTGAACTTTGCCAACCAACAGTGCATTCCACTCCAGCACAGGGCACAAGGACTCTCCATCTTTCTGGCAGATGGTTCCCGTATTAAATCTGGCCTTGTCACCCAGGAGACTCCATTTTTACCCGTAGTCACGGCCACGGGTCATAAGGAACTTCTGAAACTCGATGCAATTGCATCTCCCCTGTTCCCGGTCATCCTCGGCCTACCATGGCTCCAGGCCCACAATCCGCAAGTTAACTGGGTCACCGGGGAAATAAAGTTCCAGTCCTCTTACTGTCAAGAACATTGCTTGCCCTCACTTCCTAAGGTGTCGGGCCCGCTGCTATGCCTGGAATCTGATACAGAGTTACTCTCACAAGTACCCAAGCCATATCATGAGTTTTTAGATGTGTTCAGCAAACAGGGGGCTGAGACTCTTCCTCCCCACCGTTCATACGATTGCCCAATTGAGCTATTGCCTGGAGCCGAGATCCCCTTTGGGCGGATCTTCCCCCTGTCCGAACGGGAACTAGAGGTTTTAAAGGAATATGTAGACGAGAACCTTAAGAGGGGATTCCTCCGACCATCCACCTCTCCAGCAGGGGCCGGAATCTTTTTTGTGGAGAAAAAAGACCACTCCTTACGTCCTTGTGTGGATTACCGGGAACTAAATAAAGTGACAGTTAAGAACCGGTATCCTTTACCCCTGGTGCCCGAGCTGTTCCAGAGACTGGGAACTACCGCTGTTTTTACTAAACTTGATCTTCGATCTACGATTTAGTTCGTATCCGTGCAGGGGACGAATGGAAAACGGCCTTCCTTACCAGGTTTGGCCACTTTGAGTATTTGGTGATGCCCTTCGGCCTGTGCAATGCCCCGGCCACTTTTCAGCACTTTGTAAACGATATCTTCAGAGACTGGCTAGATATCTTTGTAATCGTTTACCTTGACGACATCCTGATTTTTTCCACATACTTGGATCAACACCGGAAACACGTTAAGATGGTACTCTGCCGCCTCCGTCAGCATGGGTTATATGCCAAGCCAGAAAAGTGTGAATTCGAGCGGCAGAGTATTCAGTTCTTGGGCTTGGTTATTTCCACAGAGGGGTTTAAGATGGACCCACAAAAGGTAACAGCTGTTCTGGATTGGCCTGCACCCTCAGACAAGAAAGGGGTGCAGCGTTTTGTTGGCTTTGCCAATTTTTACAGGAGATTTATAAAAGGATTCTCTGCAATCATTTCCCCCATTACTCAGCTCACAAAGCAGAACATCCGTTTCCACTGGAACTCCGAGGCCCAGGCTGCCTTTTCTACACTGAAGGGACTTTTTACCTCTGCTCCCATCCTGAGCCACCCAGATCCCGCACTACCTTACCTACTCGAGGTAGATGCTTCGGAAACAGCGGTAGGGGCAGTTATCTCCCAGCGTCAAGGCCTCAAAGATCTCATGCATCCCATAGCTTTTTTCTCCCGTAAACCCTCCCCAGCTGAAAGAAATTACGATGTGGGGGATCGTGAACTGTTGGCCATTAAGGCCGCACTAGAAGAGTGGCGGTATCTCTTAGAGGGTGCAGCACATCCCATACTTATTTATACGGATCACAAGAATCTGGAGTATTTGAGAACTGCCAAGCGCCTGAAGCCGCGTCAAGCACGGTGGGCGCTATTCTTTTCCAGATTTTCATTTCACATCACCTATCGGCCAGGATCAAGAAACACCAAGCCAGACGCTCTCTCACGCATGTTCGATGATCCAAAAGATGCCTCAGTTCCGGATACTATTCTATCCAAAGGCAACTTTTTGCTGGTCCAGACAGATCTGATGTCCAGCTTAAAGCAAGTTTCAGCAGGAATGCCCAGTCCACCAGGGGTGTCCTTGATACCCAGGGATGGGTTACTTTGGAAAGACAGTAAAATCTTTGTACCGGCAAGTTTCCAGACCAAAGTTCTGAGCCTGTGTCACGATCATCCCTTGGCTGGCCATTTTGGGGTCCACAAGACCCTTGACCTGATTCAGCGCATGTTCTGGTGGCCCAGGCTTGAGAAGGATTGCAAAGAATATGTGCAGTCATGTGTTGTTTGTACCCAAAGCAAATCTGCTAGGACCAAGTCCTGGGGTCTTCTAAGACCGTTACCAGTCCCTGACCGTCCCTGGAGTATGATAGCCATGGACTTTATAGTCGAGTTACCCCCATCCGAAGGACATACAGCCATCTTTGTAGTGGTCGACCGCCTCTCCAAGATAGCCCACTTCATACCCCTGAAAAAGACGCCTTCTGCCATGGAAACAGCCCAGGTGTTCATCCGGGAGATTGTAAGGCTACACGGAATTCCAACCAACATTGTGTCTGACAGAGGGGTCCAGTTCACCTCTCGCTTTTGGAAGGCATTATTCCAGGCCCTGAAAATTGAACTACCTATGTCCTCTGCCTACCATCCTCAGACAAATGGACAAACCGAGAGGACGAACCAGACTCTTGAGCAATATATACGATGCTTTACCACATTTGTTCAGGACGATTGGGTAGCACTATTACCGTTGGCAGAATTCGCCTTCAATAATGCCAGTCACTCGGTTACAGGTCAGTCTCCATTTTTTGCAAATTATGGGTTCCATCCTGTCTTCTTACCTAACATTATCCCTGAATCTCCGGTTCCGGCAGTACAGCATACTGTTGACTTCCTGGGTCGCAACAACAAATTGTTACAAGAGACTATGGTCAAGGCACAGGCAACTAATAAGAGAATATATGACCGAAAGAGAAGAGGCGAATTGTGTCTCCAGCCAGGTGACCAAGTGTGGTTGCCTACTACCAATCTTAGAACGGCTTGTCCCTCAAAGAAATTGGCACCAAAGTTTATGGGGCCTTTTTCAGTCAAGAAAAAACTAAATGAAGTGTCTTATGAACTTATCTTACCTAATTCACTTAAGATCCACCCGGTGTTCCACGTGTCCCTGCTGAAACCCACAGTACCTGATCCCTTCCCAGACAGAGGACCGGGCCACCTGAACCCGTGATGGTTGATGGAGACGAGGAATATGAGGTGGAGGCTATCGTAGACTGCAGGAAAAGAGGTAACCAACTACAATACTTGGTCAAATGGAAGGGGTATGGACCAGAGGAGAACTCCTGGGAACCCAAGCAGAATGTGCATGCCCAAGAGCTGATCCAGGCCTTCTTCCGAAGCCACCCTCAAAAAAGAGCTCTTTTGGGCACCCGGAGGTTGCCCATAAGGGGGGGGCAATGTCAGGGATCTGCCACCTAAGGGTTAACAGTGCAGACTGATTCCAATGATTGGCAACAGGCTGCCTTATTTAAACCCCTCAGCAGCACTGTGTCCTTGCTGTCTGATCTGCATCTTATCCAGAGACCTGATCCTGAACCTGCATCATTCTGACCTGGCTTTCTGACTCCGCTGCCATCTCCAGTCCTGACCTGCTCTGTTTACCTGTCTGCAAGATCCTCTGTTGCCGAATCCAGCCTGAAATCTGACCATTCCTTGCCTGCTGCTTTTGTCTGTACTGATCCTCCGTGTATGACCTGGCCTGTCTGACTCCTCTCCTGCTGTCGCCTGCACCTGCATGTGCATGTTGCTCTCAGGCGCACCTGCATCCGGTGACCTGCGTCCGCTAATCGACATCCGCTGACCTGCGTCCGCAGACCTGCATCCGCTGACCTGCATCCCGCTGACCAGCATCCTGCTAACCAGTTAATCGGCATCCGCTGACCTGCATCCGCTGACCTGCATCCGCTGATCTGCATCCGCTGATCTGCATCCAGCTGACCTGCACCTACAGCGCTCCAGCCCTTCTCATTAGACTTCATCTCCAATCTCAGAGACTCTGCAGGCACTCATACCCCACTGTGCTCCTACGGTCACTGTCTCAACCCCATTGATCCCGGAACCAGGACGGTACGAGAGGTCTCCCTCTGCACGTCAGGCTCACTCCCAAGGTACGTGTCAGTAAGTGTCTCTAATGGTGACACAGATAGCATTCAAATCTGACATGGATTCTAGTGCCACGTACACTCGATCGGTTCATCCGATGAAAACGGTCTGATGGATTTTTTCATCAGATATCCGATGAAGCTGACTTTCACCAGTCTTGCCTACACACCATCAGTTAAAAAAACGATCGTGTCAGAACACGGTGACGTAAAACACAACAACGTGCTGTGAAGAATTAAGTTCATGCGTTGACTTGATTCTGAGCATGTGTTGATTTTTAACCGATGGATTTTCCCACAGACGATCGTTTTTTTCTATGGTTTTTTGTTTGTTCCAATAATTTTTATTGAAAAAGTTTATCAAAACATACATGCATCAAAAAGTAAGCAAGGTACTAGATACAGGAAGAACATCTCTGGTTGATTCATATACAAACAATAGTACAGAGTGACAAAACAAGGCCCAGGTCATGAACAGTGCATATTAACCCCCCCTTGCGATCCCACACAGTGGTCGCTTTAGGGAGTATAGGTAATAAGACTCCTGCCTCCTGTTTAAAGAGGGATATGTATTCCTGCTTGTAGTGAAAACCCCTGCACAGCATTGTTTCCTCAATCAGTAAGTTGCATATTTAGTAATCAAATGCTAATAGAACAAAAGAAAACTAAAATAAATGAATAAAGGAATAAAATAAACAAAACAAAACTCCCGCAGTCAGATCTATAGGTATTGAATGCTGAATGTTGATAGCAATACTGAATTTGAAATTAAGTTTAAATCCCATCCCAGATCTACAACAATATCCAGTTATCAGTTGGTTCCATTCCTAACCATTTATAAAAGTGCCCCTCCCTTATACCATTCCATCCAATCACTCCAATCTTGAGAAGTTTCTGCATATTTCCCCATGGCTGAGGAGTGAAGTATTTCATACATGCCATGAGTATGTATAATGTGTATGACCTCAGTAATCGTGGGTATATCTGTGGACTTCCAGTGCCTTAGAATAGTAAGACGGGTAGCCAAAATAATATGTGAGACAATGGTCCTATATGATGATGATATACTATGGAGGTCCAATGAGAGTATCGCCATGCCTGGTGATAACACGTGGTGAGCATACGTCACCACTGCCATCAACCTTTCAACCTGATTCCACAATTGGTGCAGTTTGGGGCATGACCATAGGATGTGGCACAGTGAACCCTTTTCACTGCAGACTCTCCAGCAAAGCGGAGAAGTCCCTGAGAAAATCCTCAAAAACCTATATGGGGTGAGGTACCACCTGAGTGTGATTTTTTTGCTGCATCTCCCATAAATTGGTACTCTTCGTGGAGGCATAGGTGAGTCGAAACGACCTTTCCCACTCCCAGGCTGAGTATTCAACCCCCAATTCTCTTTCCCATGCTAGCATGGATTGAGACTTCTCACATAGAAGTTTGTTTTGTAAGGTTGTATACACAATAGAAATTCCTCTAACCGAGCCCAAGGAATCCTGATAGAACCTCAAAATCTTCCCTGGTATACCCGTAAGCAGTTTTTGGGTGTTCCTCCACAGGTGGTCTATTTGCAGGAAAGTATACTGTACAGAGAGTGTCAAATTATTTTCGACTTGTAGCTGTGCAAAAGATTTAAGATGGGGCCCCTCTACCATGTCTTCCAGAAAGTTAATCCCCTTATCTATCCAAGTAGAGATATTAATATTCGCTATCAAGAGTCCCAGTGCCGTCATAGGGAGTTTCATAGGTGATAGGTCAACATCCCCTTTCATGTTTCTAGTCAAGTATATCCAGGCTCTGACCGAGGCCTGAATGGGGGGTGCTAATTTAGTAGTAAGCGAACCAGCAATGGGAGCCGTCAACAGAAAGTTCACCAGATTACCTTGTGGGACCTGAACCCCTTCTAGCTCTTTCCATAAAGCCTTAGATTGTGGCAAAACCACTGCTTAAGTATGCTTAAGTATGCCAATATAGTTGCAAAGTAATAGTCCTGGATGTGGACATGGCCTATTCCACCCGCCCTCCTATGCTTAATGAGTTTGCCAAATGTGCACCTTGCCCTCCCCCCCTGCCATAGGTAGTTGTTTATCATGGATTGCATGGTTTTAAAGTAGGAGTTTGGTAATACTATGGGAATTGCACAAATCAGGTATAACACCTGTGGGAGGATCTGCATCTTAAAAGGCTGCCAGCCTACCCAGCCATGACAGTTCTGTTTTTGCTAGAACCAACAGTTTGGACCGTAGTGTATCCAAAAAGGGTGTGAAATTGGACCGTAAGATGTCCCCTGTCTTGGGGGTCAGGGTGATGCCTAGGTAGGTGATACCTTATTGTTTCCACATATAAGAAACCCTGTTCTTAAGAGTGCATTTAACCGCTGCAGGAATACCCAAATTTGAAATGTATGATTTAGATTCATTAACCTTGTAGTACGATACTGTATTAAATGTATGTAACGCCCGATGCACAGCTGGCAGGGAAGTATCCACATTCGATAGCATCAGGATAACATCATCAGCAAAAGGCTAATTGTGCTCCTTCCCCCCCACCTTGATACCCGAAATATCAGACTGATTGCGCAGATAGGAAGCTAGTGGCTCCATTAATAAATTAAAAATCAGTGGCGAGAGAGGACATCCTTGCCTCGTCCCATTGGTTATGGCGATTGGTGTAGACAATACCCCTGATATATAGACCTGTGCAGAAGGGAGAGTATACAGCGCCATTATCGCCGAGTAAATAAATCTCTTGAACCCAAACTTACACAGCACTCTTGAAAGAAATTGCCAGTGAATCATGTCGAAGAAGGCGTTCCCCTACCGCCCGCCACATGAATCACATTGATCAAACGGCGAGTGGCATCTGACGTCTGGAGCCCCTTAGTACATCCAGATTGATCTCTATCTATTAACCCGGGTAGTATGTCTACCAACCTGTTGGCAATTAACTTAGCATATATCTTTATGTCATTATTGAGCAGTGAAATTGGCCTAAAATTTTGAGGAGTGTCCGGTTCCTTGCCAGGTTTTGGCAGTGCCACTATCATGGCTCTCAACATCTCTGGAGGGAAAAGGGATTCTGCAGCAGCTGAGTTAAAGAGTCTCACTAAGAGTGGAACTAGAGTGTCTTGAAAAGATTTAAAATATTCTCCCGTAAAGCCATCTGGCCCAGGAGATTTATTATTGGGGAGATTCCTGATTATTTGACCCACTTCCTTCTCCGAAATCGGAGAGTTTAAATCCTCTATGTGTTCAGATGTGAGCGCAGGGAGGTCTATGTGTTGAAGGAACGAATCTATCAGGGAGGTGTTCGGCTGGGGGACATTGAGATCGTCTTTAAGATTATATAGCATACTATAATATTGGCTAAAAGCGTCCGCTATTGCCTGTGGATGATAGAGCTTGACTTTCGTCACAGGATGGATAATAAAAGGGATCTGCGTTTTGTATCTCTGTCCTCTAAGCTTATTTGCCAGCATCTTACCCGCTCTATTGCCACATGTATAGTATTTTAGTTTCAGTCTCCTTGAGGACTTTTCAAAGTCCTCACAAAACAAGGTAGGTCAGTACTAGGGATGAGCTTCGAGTTCGAGTCGAACTCATGTTCGACTCGAACATTGCCTGTTCGCCTGTTCGGCGAACAACGAACAATTAGGGGTGTTCGCGGCAAATTCGAAAAGCCGCAGAACACTCTGTTAAAGTTTATGGGAGAAATCTAAAGTGTTAATTTTAAAGGCTAATATGCAATTTATTGTCCTAAAAAGTGTTTGGGGACCTGGGTCCTGTCCCAGGAAACATGTATCAATGCAAAAAAAGTTTTAAAAACGGCCGTTTTTTCAGGAGCAGTGAATTTAATAATGCTAAAAGTGAAACAATAAAAGTGTAATATTACTTAAAATTTCGTACCTAGGGGGGGGTGTAAAGTCAGCATGTGAAAAAGCGCATGTTTCCCATACATAGAACTGTCCCTGCACAAAGTGTCATTTCTGAAAGAAAAAAAGGCATTTAAAACCGGCTTTGCGGCTCTAATGAATTGTCGGCTCTGGCAATTCAGAGATGATTCATTCATAAAAAATAAAAATAAAAAAGCTGAGGGTCCCACCAAATTCCATTAACAGGCCCTTCAGGTCTGATATGGATATTAAGAGGAACCCTGCCGTCAATTTAAAAAAAAATGACGTGGGGTTCCCCCCAAATATCCATACCAGACCCTTCAGGTCTGGTGTGGATTTTAAGGGGAACTCCACCCCAAATAAAATAAAAATGGCGTGGAGTTCCCCCAAAAATCCACACCAGACCCTTATCTGAGCACATTAACCTGGCCGGCCGCAGAAAAGAGGGGGGGGACAGAGTGCGCCCCCCCTCTCCTGAACCGCACCAGGCCACATGCCCTCAACATGGGGAGGATGTCCCCATGTTGATGGGGACAAGGGCCTCATCCCCACAACCCTTGCCCGGTGGTTGTGGGGGTCTGCGGGCGGGGGGCTTATCAGGATCTGGAAGACCCCTTTAACAAAGGGGACCCCCAGATCCTGCCGCCCCTATGTGAATTGGTAATAGGGTACACTGTACCTCTACCATTTCACGAAGGAAGTGTAAATAGTTAAAAAAAAAACACACAGACACCGTAGAAAAAAATCCTTTATTAATAAAAAAAAATAAAAAATCCAGCGATATGAATCCACTCTCGGCCTCCAGAGCACAGCAGGCAAGCTCCTCTCTCCGCTGGACACAGCCCAGCGGAATGACGCGCTGGAGCTGTGACATTTCTTATATAGGGGAAGCGGCCACCCGTCACGTGACCCCGCCCCCTCTGACGCACCCTCGTACGTCACTGGGAAATACCGGTCTTTCCCAGTGACGTACGAGGGTGCGTCAGAGGGGGCGGGGTCACGTGACGGGTGGCCGCTTCCCCTATATAAGAAATGTCACAGCTCCAGCGTGTCATTCCGCTGGGCTGTGTCCAGCGGAGAGAGGAGCTGCCTGCTGCGCTCTGGACGGATGGATCTTCTCATCGCTGGACCGGACCGCTGATCACCCGTCACTGGAGAGATCATCCGTCGCTGGATAGAAGACAACGTTGGAGCGGGGGCCGGGCCGAGAGTGGATTCACATCGCTGGATTTTTTTTTTGTATTAATAAAGGATTGTTTTCTACGGTGTCTGTGTGTTTTTTTTTTAACTATTTACACTTCCTTCGTGAAATGGTAGAGGTACAGTGTACCCCATTACCAATTCACATAGGGGGGGGCCAGGATCTGGGGGTCCCCTTTGTTAAAGGGGTCTTCCAGATTCTGATAAGCCCCCTGCCCACAGACCCCCACAACCACCGGGCAAGGGTTGTGGGGATGAGGCCCTTGTCCCCATCAACATGGGGACATCCTCCCCATGTTGAGGGCATGTGGCCTGGTGTGGTTCAGGAGAGGGGGGGCCGCACTCTGTCCCCCCTCTTTTCTGCGGCCGGCCAGGTTAACGTGCTCGGATAAGGGTCTGGTGTGGATTTTTGGGGGAACTCCACGCCATTTTTTTAAAATTTGGGGTGGAGTTCCCCTTAAAATCCACACCAGACCTGAAGGGCCTGTTAATGGAATTTGGGGGGACCCCCAGCTTTTTTATTTTTATTTTTTATGAATGAATCATCTCTATAATTGCCAGAGCCAACAATTCATTAGAGCCGCAAAGCCGGTTTTAAATGCCTTTTTTTCTTTCAGAAATGACACTTTGTGCAGTGACAGTTCTATGTACGGGAAACATGCGCTTTTTCACATGCTGACTTTACACCCCCCCTAGGTACGAAATTTAAAGTAATATTACACTTTTATTGTTTCAATTTTAGCATTATTAAATTCACTGCTCCTGAAAAAACGGCCGTTTTTAAAACTTTTTTTTGCATTGATACATGTCCCCTGGGGCAGGACCCAGGTCCCCAAACACTTTTTAGGACAGTAACTTGCTTATTAGCCTTTAAAATTAACACTTTAGATTTTAAATGTTCGAGTCCCATAGACTTTAACAGGGTTCTAATGTTCACACGAACATTTGGTGTGTTCGCAAGTTCTGATGCGAACCGAACAGGGGGGTGTTCGGCTCATCCTTAGTCAGTACGGAGTTGAGTCAGTCGAGCTGTAATGAGTGGGGACAATTTACTCTTATTTTGTTTATCGAGTGCCTCTATTTCAGGAATCAAGTCAGTCATTTGCTTCTGCCTCATCCTCTTACTCCTAGCTCCTTGCTGTATCAAGATCCCTCTCGCAAATGCCTTATGGGCATTCCATATCACACAAGAATCTGACATTGATGGACAGTTAAATGTAAAAAAATTCCTTCAGCTGTTCGTCAATCCTAGACCTAGTCGGACCATCCTGGAACAGCCTGGAATTTGCTCTCCAGATACATGTACCTCCGCCATTGGTAGTGTTCCCTATAGATAGCGTGATCGAGGCATGCTCGGACCAGGTAATGTTGTTAATAGTAGCGCCTTTACAATCAAACAATAAGCATTTATCTACTAGAAACAAATCAATCCTGCTATACGTTCTATGGTTATTTGAGAAAAGGGAATAGTCCCTCTCATTTGCATTGAGGCATCTCCAGGAGTCAAATACTTCATGAGTCCTCATGGAATCTCCCAAGGATGGTGGAGATCTTTTAGTTACAGCCGTGGAGTCCACAGAGGGGTCTGGGGTAATGTTGAAGTCTCTACACAATAGTACTCTTCCCCTCTCCACAGACCTTATTTTTTTCATAACCTTGTTGAAGAACCGAATTTGACCCTGGTTTGGTGCGTAAATGTTTGCTACCGTGTACATGATAGAGTCAATGTCACAAATCAAGATCAAGAAGCGACCCTGAGGGTCCGCCACCAACGAGTGAAGCTTGAAGGCTACTGAGTCCTTTATGGCTATCATTACCCCCCTTTTTTTCATGTCGGCGTTGGCGTAAAAGTGGTGTGGGAATTTGGGCTGACAGCATTTAGGGGGAGATTTCAGTGTAAAGTGGGTCTCCTGAACGCATAGTACATCACAATGTTGATGTAAGGCTTCTTTCCACAGTGATCGCCTTTTCGCCGGGTGGTTGAGGCCCTTGGCATTTATTGACAGAAATGTTAACGCCATTTGAGTGTGTGAGGTGGGTGGGTAGCATATGGTGGATAGTTCCTACTCATTGTCAGAAGAGTGATCGACCATGACTTTGCAGATGGTGAGTTCGGGTGAGGCCTTCGGGGAGCCAAGTTTCCTGCTGGTAAGGGTTTGTAGCGCAAAAAGAAATATCGATCTGATCCGACTGGGGAGAAAAACACTAAAGTAAAAAAAAAAAAAAATCCAACATAGGCGAATAGCCTAACCGATGGAAACTGAACAAGAGTGTGGCTCATGGCCACTCAGATGAAATGGGATAAGAAAGTCCGAGCTATAGGTGTAACACGGACCGCACCGACTTCTTCCTCAGCAGGCGGGTATGTGGCATATCATGCCCATCCAGATTATTTGTGGGTGCGGGCATTTTTTTAATTCACTGTGTGCCAATCCTGAGATAATGCAGGGTGATTGGATTTCACTGGATTCTGGGTCTGAGGGTCAGGCGTGATCCCCCATGACTTAAGGAAGGCTAGCCCTCATGCCATGGAATCTATCACATAGTCTACCCCCTCTTTAGTAACAATTAGTTTTGTCGGGAAGCCCCACTTGTAGCTAAGATTATGGTTCCTGAGAGCCTTCGTTATTGTATTCAAATTCCTACACTTCTGCAGCGTGAACTGCGACAGGTCCGCATAAAATTGCAGATTGGCGTATGGCGCTGGAATTTTATCTTTCATCCTGGATGCCGCCATCAACTTTTCCTTGATATGATAGAAATGGAGTCTTAGTATAACATCCCTGGGTACATTTTCTGATAAGTACGAGGGCTTAGGTAGTCGGTGGACTCTGTCCACACTAAAGTCCAGCTCTGATATGTCAGAGAGGGTTGCAGTCAGGAGTTGGGAGACATACAAACGCAATTCAGACTGTTGGACAGTCTCAGGGATCCCCCTTATCTTAACGTTGTTCCTTCTGCTCCTGTCCTCTAAATCTGCCATTTTTGTTTTAAGTGCCTCCAACTCATCCTCCCTCCCGTCATTGGCACCAACCAGGTCATTTATCGTGTCAGCAAACTCTCCCATTTTGTTTTCAACATGTGTCACTCTTTCTGCAACTGAGCCCAGTTCTTTGCTAAACTTGGAGACATGACACCATGTCAGAATGCAAAGAGCTCTGGAGGGAGACCAGCATCTCCTTCAGCACAGTGTCCATAACTGGTTGGCCGTGGGGAATGCATCAATGGAGTCAGGGAGCTCCCTCGTGTCTTCCCTAGAGTCCTCCCCCGAGACATGTAGTGCGCTCACCTCATCATCCGTCGCATCCGTCCTAAACCTGGACTTCTCAGGGCTCCCCGAGGAGGGTGTAGGTGGTGGAGAGGTAGGTGACCTAGGAGGGCTGCTCCTTTTGTTGTTTCTGCCAGATGAGTTCGGCTGTGAGCGCGGTCCCGCCGACGGCGTGGAAGTAGCTCCGGCGCCATGATGTTTGGCCTCGAGGGGATAGAACTCCGTCAGCTTCTGGGGTCGGTTTCCCAGTTTCTTGGGCTTGGTCATGCCTGCTGTGTAGGCAATCTGCTCCGCAGTGAAACCGCCGTGCAGGATGATGTGTCTGCCGCTCGGATGGGCTGCTGTTAGCCGTTAACTGCCTGCTGTTATCGGAGCTCAGCTCTCAGGCGTCCATTGCGGTCCCCGGCTAGCTCCGCCCCCTCTTTCTATCGTTTTTTAACCATCAGATAATTTTAAAACAGGTTCTACGTTTTTTCACCGATGGGAAAAAAACTGATGGGGCCCACACACGATCGGTTCATCTGATGAAACCGGTCCATCAGACCGTTTTCATCAGACGAATCGATCGTGTGTACGCGGCATGGCATTACAGTTTACCACTTTATAAAGAAAAAAAATAAAAAAGTTTAGCCTTTAGTTATACTATAGGAAATGTATTCACACATTTTCAAACTTAAATTAAGCTAAGAATATAAAACAAGCAGCACAATTGCTGTTTAATGCCGCGTACACACGATCAGTTCGTCTGATGAAAACGGTCTGATGGGCCGTTTTTAATCAGACGAACTGATCGTGTGTGGGCCCCATCGTTTTTTTATCCATCAGTGAAAAAACTAGGAACTTGTTTTAAAATTTTCTGATGGTTAAAAAACCGATAGAAAAAAACGATCGTCTGTGGGCACGTCCATCGGTTAAAAATCTACGCATGCTCAGAATCAAGTCGACGCATGCTCGGAAGCATTGAACTTCATTTTTCTCAGCATGTTGTTGAGTTTTTCGTCACCGCGTTCTGACATGATCGTTTTTTTAACTGATGGTGTGTAGGCAAGACTGATGAAAGTCAGCTTCATCGGATATCTGATCGAAAAATCCATCAGACCGTTTTCATCGGATGAACCGATCGTGTGTACAGGGCATTAGGTGTCTAAGGTATCAAATCAGAACTTCCCAAACAAAGCAAAAGCTCCAAAACACCCATACGCTATGCTGCTGGGAAAAAATAAGGCTGTGTATGTCATCCCTATTTACTATTGAACCCTCCACACTCAACAGTGACATGGACATTTTATATATAGTCAACTCCTATCCTCGTATTGATTAGTGGTTCCAAATTATAAATAGCTACTGCAGTAGGGAAAAGACACAAAATAAACACTCAGCATCTTTCCAAATAACCGCTCTCCTTTATTATGACGCAATTGAAAGTTTTTATACACATGATTACATAGGTATCACATTAATATTACAATTGTACTTTTATGGTAAAAAGGGGCGTAACATAGGCAGACTAATTCTAATCAGGACTCGAAAGAATGCAAACATGTAATGAAAACATTATTAGTGCTGTGTGCACAGTGAGGGCAGTGTGCAATACATACAAAATATAATACAATTACTGTATATACAGAACTTACAAATTTCCTTAACAGTATGATATCATGTTTGCATGCTTGCTGTGGTCAAAACCTGCACATGTGCATTCTATTATAATGTATATGTCTGAAATGTGATTTCCTCTGCACAGCACTTATAATAGCATATTTATGCATATCTTTGTACACTGTATGTAACCTTGTTGCTTCATGAAAAATGCATTCAAAATAGCAAACCGATGTGGACCCCAATGATATTAGGAAACGTTTAATTTCTCCATTACATTCTGATAATACAGAGTACTCTCTTTAACAAACTACATTCATTAATAAATGTGCCATATGTATGCTATAATAGATGTGAGCAGGGCTTTTTTTCAGGGGGAACTTGGGGGAACTCAGTTCCACCACCTCTGGCTCAGACCCTTTGGTGTCTGCTCACCACAATCACTTGTAAACACAGAAGTCTGTTTTTTGTGTTTACAAGTGACAGCTCTGCACTCTGTGTGTAACCCCCTGAACTCTGCACCCTTTAAGACCCTCCTACTGTTTGTGAAATCTGAATGGGGTCGTGGTTGGGTTCCTGCACCTAATTTCTGAGAAAAAAAGCTCTGGATGTGAGCATGTCCGTATGCTTTGTGGGTGAACAGTAAATACTGTGAAAATAGGATTGGGTTGTCCGGTCCTCATATCAGTACAATGATATATACTGTACGTATATGGTTTAGCAAATCTCTCCCTATGAGTTGCCCGACATTCCCTATCTAATTGATATCTTATCTTAACACCTGTTAAACAGTGGCAAAATCGTTGTAGTAGCTAATCTACTTTGCCTTGAGTAGCTAATCTACAAATCTCTGCATTTAATATAATAATAAAAGTGTAAGAGAAAAGGGATATAAAAGAGTCATATAAAAATGAGCTTAGGGTAAACCATGCAATAATAACAACTTTAAATATGTGTTTTCTGAAAACTATAATTTTCTTTAAAGTTACAATGTGATATTAATGTGTGCCTGGAAGTCACCATTTTGAATAGTAACCTCCAGTTTTTTTGCATGAAGCAGTGTTAAGAGTTTTTGAATCTATGCAGCTTTCTGGTGTACAGTGGAAGATTTAAAGCCTGACTCTAGGGTATAAAAAAAAAAGACCTTCAGTAAAGCCCATCTGCACGACAAGGATTAAATGCTCCTTAAAGGGTTTGTAAAAGATTTTTTTTATCTTAATAGCTTCCTTTACCTTAATGCAGTGCTGTTTTCATGTCCTCATTGTTCGTGTTTGCTCTCAAGTTGCTGTAATTCTTCTCTGATCTGCACACTTCCTGGTTGTCTATTTCCTGATAACCACAGTGCTGGGAGCTTTCTCTCTGTGGTCACTAACTTCAAGGAGGTGTGATTACTGTGTGTCTAAAACCCCTCAGCACCAATCAGTTTCGTTTTCCAAACCATCACTGCCCTGTATTGGCTCTGTGGCTCTGTACAGCAGAGAGGCAGGAAACAACATGCAAAAATGAAACTAGAAACTACAGGTACATTATAGGATTGATTTTTATCTATTTTTAATTGTTTTTAAAAGGAATCAGTTAACTATTATGTCTCTATACCCTGTAAACAATCTTTTCAGCATAAACAATTTTTTTTATTTACAACTCCTTTAAAGCGGAGTTCCACCCCAAAAATTAACTTTCTATTAACAGTTTGCCTTTAATGTAAAAAAAAAAAAAAAAATGTTTTACTCACTTCTATCTGGCTGTTACTAGGCAAATTTCATAATCTGCCTAGTTCCTGGTCCTACGTGGTTCAACTTCCTGTCCTAAGACCCCATTGCCTCCTGGGAAATTATGACAGTAATTTCCCAGGAGTCTCTGGGCATTACTGTGACTAAAATCGCCCAGCATGCACCTCTCCCTGAAAACCAGAAAGAAAATGGGCTGCTTTACAAGCCCACACATATGATGGATACGGCCACAACATGAGCTGGAGGATATAAGGCAAGTGTTTTCAATAATTTCTGGAACAATTGGAGAGCTATTAATATGTTTTTGGGACTATTTAATATGATTAATTTTAGCTTGCAAAAAAAAAATTATGCCCGGAACACCGCTTTAAGTCTAGAGATAGAGGGACATTACTTACCATATTCCTCACTCTGGCAGGCTTTCAGTGTCAAAAACACAAAAAATCAGGTAACTAACAAGCTCATCCACTATATTTTTGATTGGAGGAATGCACTAATCGTGCATATTGTCCCACTATCCAAACAACGTTCGGCAAAAAATGGGAAATGTCTGCGGTAGCAGAATAGTCCCATAGGTTGTTCCTCTGAATTAACAAAGCATATACAAAAAAAAGAGGAGGTAAAAAAAACAGAAATAATTCTTCAACAAGGAACTGCTGCATAGGCTAAATCTATCAAGACACTGCTAGTTTTGTGGTGCAGCTACTCACACTGCTGTATGCCTAAATACTGATCTGCTATCAGCTAACGGCATGGACTCCCTGCAAACCAGCTGTCCTGAACAGACCATTGTTAGTGCACGCTAGTATCTCCTGCTGGACTTAAACATACCTGACCATACGGGACCTGCAAGTACTGCTTCCCATGAAAGGATTGTTCCAGTGATTGAGGACACACAACTGAAGGGCAGAGAGGCTGACAAAAACGACAGATGGTGAGCTGTAACAACCTTACCTGTCTTTATTTCCACGCTGTTACAGCGGGACATTGGTCTTGAATGCCGGCGCCCCCTCTTAGTGCCACGTTTAATCCAGATGAATATGTGATTTATCCAGCACCTGAATATACTAAGCGGCCCTTTAAATGGCTATTTCAGTATTAATAGCATCCTGATGTTCAAACTTGTACAACTTAGTACATATAGTGACTGAGCGTGCAAAAATTCCCTATCTTTTCCTAATCAATCTGGTTAGCTTGAACCCATACTCATATTGAATGAAAACTCTACAGCCTACACTGCCACTTGATTTGGGATCTTCCCTGGATGGATGAGTCATAAAGTGATTGTGGTGTGTATGGCTGATCGGATGGCCACCCATGTTTATAGTTTAGACTAGTCTTATTTTAATAATATGGTGGAGGGAGGTGTGGTGTTTTTTCCAATTTTGGTATAAGTAATTTATTGCGGTTTACTAAATAAAGTCTATGGCCCGGAATCAGAAAGGACTTACGCCAACGTATCTTCTGATACGCCGCGTAAGTCCACGGATGCGCCGTCTTATCTATGCGCCCTATTCAGCAAACAAGATACGCCTGAATTTTGGCTTCTTACGACCGACGTAAGTCTCCTACGCCGTCATATCTTGGGCGCATATTTACGCTGGCCGCAAGGGGCGCTTCCATTGATTTACGCGTAGAATATGCAAATGACCGAGATACGCCGATTCACGAACGTACTTGCGCCCGTCGCTGTAATCTACGCCGTTTACGTAAGGTGTACGTCCGGCGTAAAGTTATTCCACCTAAAGCAGGGGTAAGTCATGTTAGGGTATGGACGACGGAACAGCCGTCGTATTTTACATCGTTTACGTAAGTCGTGCGTGAATGGGGCTGGGCGTAGGTTACGTTCACGTCGTAGGCATTGAGCCGTCGTATCTTAGGGAGTATATGCGACGTGATTCTGAGCATGCGCCATTTGTTCGGCCCTTCATTTACATGGGGTCACGCTTCATTATAATAGATCACGCCCACTACCTTCCTACTTTGAATTAGGCGGGCTTACGCCGGCCAATTTACGTTACGCCGGCGCAAGTTTGGGAGCGAGTGCTTTGTGAATACAGTTCTTGCCTCACTGATTTACGTTGGCGTAGCACATATGAGATGCGCTACGCGGGTCTAAAGATGCGCCGCTCTATGTGAATCCGGGCCTATAATTCCCAGCAGTTCCTTGTTGAAGAATTCTTTCTGGGAGGAGGTGTGTTTTTTTCACCAAAGAACAAAAACATACAGCGCATAAGGGTTAAGTGAATGTCACTTTATAGTCTGTAAAATAATATGGAAAAACATATATGCATGAAAAATTGAAAAATTGAAGTAGCCACAAATAGCACAGAGGAAAATAGAACATTAAAATTCTAAAAAAATCTAATAAAAATAGTCTGCATTACATAGGCAGAAGTTCATGTGGAGATGGTAGAGTGAAAGCACATACACTTCGGGGGAGATGTTAGGAATAAATCCAAATGGTGTGCATACACTTGTATGCAGAGGTGATACGATACCTCAACAAAAAGCAGCCGCTTGTACGTCTCTATGCGGGGAGATGGAATCCGTTGGTGGGAAGATGACAGCCACGCTGGGAGCAGGTGTAAATGCTGTTTCCATGCAGAGAGGATACTGCCGTTTTCACCTCACTAGCTCGGGGGCTGATGGAAAAGGAAAACTTCCTCGCAAACCGGGATCTCAAGCGGCAGGGAAAGTTCTGAAGGGGAACCACCAAGCCGGTTCAGTGACGCAGCCGCGTCACACGGGAGCGAGGAGAGGGGGACGGAAGCCTAATTGAGTCACGCAGAAAGAGAGGTGTCCGGACACCATCGATCAAGCGTCAGGTGACTCCAGGCACCAATCGTTGTGGGCAAAATTCGAGCAGTACGGGTACTGGCGCTAGCGTCACTGGAAGGATTTCCCGAGTGTCAGCACTACACATCTGCCACAATGTGCTTACTGCAAGCATATGGGGGCATCAAGGATAGTTATGGTGAGCCGTGACTGACATGTTTCGCGTGCCAGGACGCTTTATCAAGTTCAATTTTTCATGCATATATGTTTTTCCATATTATTTTACAGACTATAAAGTGACATTCACTTAACCCTTGTGCGCTGTATGTTTTTTTGTATGTTTTTGTATGTTTATGTTCTTTTGTTTTTTGCCCATGTCTCCTTAGTGGTTGACAGCTGCACGGGTGTGTGTTTTAGTGTAACTCTTTAACCACACAGAACACTGTGGTTTACCGTTTCTATGGTGTAGCGCTTCATGCGGGTGTTTCTTTGTGTTTTTTTTTTTACCTCCTCTGTCTCCTCTTTTTTTGTATAGGCTTCCTTTCAATGTCATCCTGTACAATGAAGAATCATTAGTTCTGCATTGTACTTGATGTGATCACTGCTCAGAGCATCTTAGCAAGGGGGCTGCAGTGGCCTAGTTCCACCATTGGAGGAAGTCTGCTGGATAGAGGCATAAGGTAGGTATCACACCTTTTTCCTCTACTTCAGATTAATTGAGCATTTAATCCCTGCAGTTTTGGGAAGTGTGGGGTGTGTGTATGAGGGATGGGGGGGAGGGGGTGGGCTGCAAGGATATTTTTTGTCTTGCAAAAATGAAGTAAAACCAATTTTTTTACAGTTTTCTTCTACTCTACAACACTGTGATTTTGCTTTTTTTAACTAAAATCATAATTTTAAAGGATGCTTTAACCACTTCACCCCCAGGAAGAATTTACCCCCTTCCTGACCAGAGCACTTTTTCCGATACGGTACTGCGTCAATTTAACTGACAATTGCGCGGTCGTGCGACATTGCACCAAAACAAATTTGGTGTCCTTTTTTTCCCACAAATAGAGCTTTATGTTGATGGTATTTGATCACCTCTGCGATTTTTATTTTTTGCGCTATAAACAAAAGAAGAGCGACAATTTTGGAAAAAAGCAATATTTTTTACTTTTTGCTATAATAAATATCCCCAAAAAAATATATAAAAAATTATTATTTCCTCAGTTTATTTAAACAGTAAATAGATTGCGCTAACCTATTAATTAAACCCACAAATGATGAGTGACCTATCTATAAAGCCCTAAAAAGCTTTATCTTATGCAACATAACTATGTGCTTATATTAACAAAATGTATCCAACTATGTGCATATATAAATATACAAACATGTATATATATACTAAAAAATGCGTAAATTAAACAAACAAACAAAAAACCCCTGTGCTTTAAATGGGTGACCTGTGCAAATATTCCCCCAAAGGGGCAAAGTGCAAGTGCTCACTGGTATGTATTACCAGTTATATTGTGCCTATATTAACTACTCCACTTATTTCAGTGAATCTCTAAACGTTATAAGTATCAAAAATCAAACATCAAATATCACAAAACTTAAAAATAAATAATGTGTACAAAATGTGAAATATACAAAAAAGAGAAAAAAAGGGGGAAAACACTATGTAGACCCCTTTATTTTCCTCTATTATATTGAATAGTCCCAGTGAGCGATCAACTTTTTCAAAGAGCTTGGTATTCCTCTTGTTAGAATATCAGGTGCAGTTGTGTTCACCACTTCCGTGATTATCCCACCACCTTCTGCAATGGCCACTCAACGGATCCTGCTTTATTTGCGCCTTTGGTTCATTATCTGGATAACCAATCCTACTCGAACCAAAAAAAAACTGCCCCTTTCCCAGGTGGATAAATTATTATAGCCTCTCTTCTTCTATAAATGCTCATAAGAAATAAGTGGCCATCATAGTGTAGTAGAAAAAAAACGTATTTATTAAATTAAAAATACAAAGACTATTGCACTTACATATTCATGTGCCTCTATGCCAGTTCCCAGCTTCTCCAGCCATGTATGCAATTAGTAAAAGTGTGTTCCTATAGCAGTGTACCCCGCAAGCCTCTCCTGCGATCAGTGGTGTGTCGCGTGGATTCTCACCAGCAGCCTCTACGCGTTTCGCAAAAATATTTGTGTCATCAGGAAGCTGCTGTACTCATATTGTTCCTATCATTTATACCCCATAAAATTAATTATGGCCAAGGATTTCCACTCTGCCCCCACTGGAAGTAGCTCAACCGGAAGTAGTTTTGATGCCATTTTTGTTATTGGAACCATTGCCCTATTTTTCATTTATACCAGACTCCCGGACTTCGCACGGGAGATCTGCTAATCCTGGGGGTCCTCCTTTTATTCCGCCCTCCCTGTTGCAGACCTACTCCACCACTGTCTCACTAACCCCTTTGTTCAGCGTTATGTATTCCCAGGTGCCGCCGTCATCACGTCTGGCCGGAAATAGTCGTTCTCGTGTGGCCGGAAGTTGTCGATCCGCCATTTTAACTGTTCCACCACATCCCTTACATGAGGCGCGTGACCGGAAGCCTATGTTCCTGTACCGGAAGTTTGTAAACCGCCAATTTATTTATTGGAAAACTTCCCCTATTTTTGGATGGTTTACAATATCTAGATACTCCTCAATGGTATTGCTACAATTCCATACTATGTAGCGGTTCCCCTCTAGTACCGAGTCACCCCGCATACATGTCTGTGTCGCCTTTACAATTTTTCTTTTAGTTAAAACTAAAAAATCCTATTTATAGCCCATGAGAAAATAAAAATTCATATAAGGATATACATGTGAAGTAAACCTTAAAAGATTGTTAAAAAACATGTTAAAAAAAATATATGAAACATATGTGGATAGCATATAATGAAAATTGCTGACTATTTGGGCATCAACTGTTACCAGGCTAATCATTGATGAAAAATAATAAATTAATATGCAATAAAATAAGATAAAAATAAATTGAAAATTGAAAATAAAAATCAATGAAAATAATAAAAAAAAAAAAAATAATAATAATAAAAAAATAGAAATAAAAATAATAATAATAAAAATCAATAAAAATAAAAAATGAAGATGAAAATAAAAATAAAAATCAATAATTGTCTATAAAACAGTTGAGTCCAATTCTACGTTCATCCCTTGTGGTCTCATTGTATTTAATTTAAATATCCAGAAAGTTTCATTAAGGGGATATTTCTCTACGCAAATTAAAATTTCTCCAGTTCAGTTCTATTTTGTCAATGGCATAAAATTTGAGGTGTTGGGGGTCATTCTGGTGTGTGCCCCTGAAATGCCTGCAGACACTGTGGTATTTGTACCCCTTTTTTATGTTTCTAATGTGTTCCCCTATCCGGACCGATAGTTCTCTTTTCATTCTCCCTACAAACTGGAGTCCACAGCTGCACTCCAGCATGTAGGTGACGTGTGTACTACGACATGTTATTAATTTATCAATTTTGAATTTCTGTTTAGTTAGTATGACTGGAATTCCAAAGTCTTTTTACATATTCCATTAGTGAGTCTACAGGATTTACACTTGCCACATCTGTAAAACCCCTTATGGTCAAAAAACACTGTCATTTTTTGAGGAGAATTGGGTGTAATCGCCTGCAAATGAATGTTGGACGTGAAGGAAGTACTTTGTTTGGACCAGCAGGGGGGGCTGGAACAGGTACCCACAGGAGGGTACATGGAACAAAAACACACAAGTAGGAGAGGCTGCAGAGGGGGAAGCAAAAATAAAAAGAGAAAACTAGGGGAGGGTATCTTTAACCTGACGGATATAGTGTTCTCCCAAGAAGAACTAGAAGTATTAGAAAGGGGAATACAATTTGCACCCAGCAAAGCATTTAACCAGTTTGAAGCATTTATTGATTTACAGAAATGCATCAGGAAGCTTAATTTGAAAAAATATTTTTTAGAGCAAGGTGATTCTAATGTACCACAACATAGCACTTTATATAACAATAGCCTTCTAAAAAACAAGTCTACGTTCAATCCCAAATCGAGTTCTAATCAACACATTGAGGTCTTAAAAAAAATTGTAGAAAAGAAAATTAAAACTATAAAACCAGAGAAACCAGTGAAAAGGGATAGGGTATGGCAAGGCATAAAAAAAACTAGAGAAGCGTAAGAACATAGTTGTAAGACCGGCGTACAAAGGGGGGGGGGGGCTGGTGATTTTGACTAAAGAAGAGTATAAACTGGAATTGGAAAGATTAATTCAAGATAACACAACCTATCAAGCAATACAGAATAATCTGAATAAACAACTTAGAACTAGATTAAAATAATTTCTGAACAGGGGCATTGCAGATAAAATAATAAATAAAAAAGAGGGGAGATACCTGTTACCAGAAGCGCAAAAGGTGCCAATTATATATCAGGTACCCAAAGTACATAAAAGTAAAACAAAACCACCTGGTAGACCCATCATTAGTGGAATTGGATCTGTCCACTCACGATTGGGAGAATACCTTGATGTGTTCGATCCTACAGCCTTTGGCAGGGAAGGGACAGGCCTTCATCAAGGACAGTAGGGATGTCATCCAGCTGCTTGAAACAATTGGTGTGGACGAGTTCACGTTGTTGGTTACAACAGACGTGGAGTCGTTGTACACTAATATCAGGCAAACTGATGCATTAGCAGCAGTAGCTTGGGCAATGAAACATCAATCAGATTTGAAATTAAAACAAAGAAAATTCATACTGGAGGAATTACGGATGGCCATGGGGAACAACTTTTTTTGGCACGACCACAAATTCTATAAACAAATTAAAGGGGTGGGAATGGGGAACAAATATTCCCCAAGTATGCCCCAAGTCTGGCCAACATTTTCCTGAATAAGGCAGAGAAGATATTCGGAAAATGCTGGCCACACATTCAGATCTATAAAAGATTTATAGATGACATCTTGATTGTCTGAAAAGGCAACCGGGAGGAACTACAGGAATTTGTCCAACACATAGGTGCGAACCAGTATGGCATCAAATTTACTGTAAATGTCCACCAGGAAGTTATCCATTTTTTGGATTTGGAAATATTCAAAAATGGAGATAACCTACACACAAGAACATATTTCAAGGAAACTGACAGAAACGGTTATCTACCAATTAATTGCTGTCACCACCCGCAATTGAAAACGGCCATCCCAAAAGGACAATTTAACAGAATAAAGCGTAACTGTAACTCAATGGAAGATTATTGTACACAAACGGGGGTACTGATTGACAGATTCTTGGACAAGGGTTACAAACGAGGTGATTTAGAAATCACCAGGGAAAAGATAGGACATCTAGATAGGAACTCCCTATGCCAGAGCAAGTGTAGCGCCCCCTTACTTTCAGTATGGGCATGTAAAGGAATGACCCGGGACATCCAGAGACTTTGTGAGGATGGGGGATACTCCTGTGTCAGCGTCCCTGATAAGTCTTGGGTCTGAGTCCACTCTGTGCCCTTTGGGCATGGAGTGGCAAGTAAATCATAACTCATGTATTACATGAGATGGGACATCACTGACAGTTCGTATTGCAGGATTTTGAGACACTGCAAGATGTTGGATTGTTCTGGCATGGATAGTGTTTTACAGTATATTCCTTAAAATGCCTGCAAAGAATATTCTATGATTTCTAGTGACATGCTAATTGAATCAGGGCCTGGGAGGCAGTCCATTGTCCTTGTGTAAAGGTGTTGTAACGGACAGGTGTTAATCCCAGGTCTGCTCCCAGACCTATAATTATGCATGCTAAAAACTGTTATGTGTGATAACACTGTCTCTGTATGCGGAGACGAAACGTCTGCCTAGGAGACGGAGTGGGTGAAGGTTTTGTTGTTATTAATTAAAGAATGTTTAGTAATTAGCCTTAGTGTGTGATGAGGGGGGGGGGGGACAGTTTGATTGTTCCTGTAAATTCTGTGACCTGTTGTACTATATAAAAAGCTGAGAAGAAATCATTAAAGTATCATTACATTTGGAACAAGTACAGAGCTGCGTGTCTCGTCTTGATTCTGGGAAAATGGGATGCCTGCTGGTCTGTCTGTGTGTCAGATGAGCTGTTGTCGTGGATGGGATGGAAGGTCGTAAACGGTGGTGACCGTTACAGTGGTGGCACAGCAGTGGGATAATTCCATCCCTTAAAGGACGGCTACAAGGACACAGGACGATGGAGACGCTGTATGAGCGGCTGAAGCTCTCTTCCCTCAAGGACTTACTGGAGAGCCGGGGCAGATCGGCCTGCAACCGTAAGAGAAGGGACATTATCGCACAACTTGTCGAAATGGATAGAGCTGAGAGGCCCAGCGTAACAGACAGGACACCCGATGAAGAGTTTTGGGACCGGGCTGTTAGACGTGGACTGGCACAGTATGGACCTAATCCTCCACCGGAGATCATAGACCGGGTTATAGCGGCTGTGGATGCCACTTGGCTAGAGCAAAGAGGTGCTGCAGCAGCAGAAGTCACAGCAGCACCAACTGAAGAGAGGGGAGAGGTACAGAGACCAGTCACCATGGAAGTGGAGTTCCAGGGAGCCGGGGCAATTGGCCCCTCTCCCCAGCAACAAGCTGTGGTGGTAAAGCATTTACCCCCAGCTGAATCCCTGGCAGCAGGGCAGGATGATACTGGCTGCGGCACACAACTGCAGCTTGAGCTGACATTGGGGGATGGGACTGTGGTCTCCCCTCAAAGCGACCCAGCAGAAGGGCTGGCAACGGAGCAGAGTGCCACAAGTCTTGGCTCTCACCTAGCAGAAGAGGGAGTTCCTGTGGCAGTGGATGGGACTGTGGTCTCCACTGACACAACCCCAGAAAATGGTGCGTCACAGAGACAGGGGGATGTCAGCTTTGCTTTGCAAGCATCAGGGGATTTTCTACTACCAGTGGATGGGACTTCAGTCTCCACTGGAATACCCCAGGAATGGTGGCCAGTTGGCCCAGATCCCCAGCAGCATGATGAACTGAGCCCAGTCACCCTGTCTTCTCTCCAGCGGCGGAAAGAACTCCAGGGAGAAGGGCCAGTCCAGGCCTCTCCCCAGCGGCAGGCAGATTCTCTGAGAGAGACAGAGGTTGGCTGGGTGAGTAATGCTCTGTTTGGAGCAATTTATTTGGGGTACGGTATGGATACCAGCATTGGAGGACTGGATCTACTGACTGACTTCGGAGTCAACCCGTTCGGGGTCTCCTCCTGTGTCAGTCTCCCACCGAAAGGGGAGAGATGTAAAGGAATGACCCGGGACATCCAGAGACTTTGTGAGGATGGGGGATACTCCTGTGTCAGCGTCCCTGATAAGTCTTGGGTCTGAGTCCACTCTGTGCCCTTTGGGCATGGAGTGGCAAGTAAATCATAACTCATGTATTACATGAGATGGGACATCACTGACAGTTCGTATTGCAGGATTTTGAGACACTGCAAGATGTTGGATTGTTCTGGCATGGATAGTGTTTTACAGTATATTCCTTAAAATGCCTGCAAAGAATATTCTATGATTTCTAGTGACATGCTAATTGAATCAGGGCCTGGGAGGCAGTCCATTGTCCTTGTGTAAAGGTGTTGTAACGGACAGGTGTTAATCCCAGGTCTGCTCCCAGACCTATAATTATGCATGCTAAAAACTGTTATGTGTGATAACACTGTCTCTGTATGCGGAGACGAAACGTCTGCCTAGGAGACGGAGTGGGTGAAGGTTTTGTTGTTATTAATTAAAGAATGTTTAGTAATTAGCCTTAGTGTGTGATGAGGGGGGGGGGGGACAGTTTGATTGTTCCTGTAAATTCTGTGACCTGTTGTACTATATAAAAAGCTGAGAAGAAATCATTAAAGTATCATTACATTTGGAACAAGTACAGAGCTGCGTGTCTCGTCTTGATTCTGGGAAAATGGGATGCCTGCTGGTCTGTCTGTGTGTCAGATGAGCTGTTGTCGTGGATGGGATGGAAGGTCGTAAACGGTGGTGACCGTTACAGGGCACTACGCTAAAGTTAATGGGAATGGGAGAGTTAGTTTACTTCCATTCACAATCTATTGAAATTTGGGCTGTTGTCAATTCAGAACTGTTCTATAGGTCAGTCTGCGCTCCAGGGGTGCGTTACCACCCCTGGGCGACAGTTGGTGCTAGAGGGGTCCTGACAGACCCACCTTCCCCAGCAGCCAATCAGAGGAGTTTTTTCCTCTTTGGGTATGCTGGAGGGGGGTATATCTGTGGCAACCGCCATGTTCTGTTCTGTTCTGTGCGGGGCCCGAGTTCCAGGTGCGGTATCCACCTTCAGGGTACGCGCATCTATGGGCCCCGCCACCGTGGTCTACTTGACCGAAGTTGCGCACCATGCGGAGCTTCACCCTGACATTGAGAGGGGCCCCAGCGACTTGCTGGGTCCCAGACCTACATTGAGAGGATCCTAAGTTGAGAGCTGCACGGTGGGGGAACCGCTCGGGGAAAACCTAGAGATAGAGGTTGTCCAGGAGGCCTAGACGAACCATCGGGGATCCGGTCATCACGTTGCATTACAGGTACACTAAAGCTGTCAATTGGTGACCCTTATTTAAACTAACTGGGAGGATTAGCTCCATTCAATCCTTCATATCCAAAATTTCTAAGCCTGTGGCAGAGGCCTTGAGTCGGGCCTGTGGCAGAGGTCTGTTCCTCCCAGTGATTTGCAAGTGGCGCTCTGGCTGCCAGGCCTGTGACAACCGCCTGTCCGGGGGCACTTTACCCACTCTAGTTGGAGTGGCGACGAGTTGAGCTAAATTATTGCCGAGAGCAGGCTTGCTCTCCTTCATATCCAGGGCCTGATACTAAAGTTTTCTCTGTGCTCATCAACCTTTCACTATAGTGTGCCATGTTGATGTTGGCCGTGTTGGGCCTTGGAATAAAGCATTTAAAACGTAATTGATGTCTGGACACTCGCTCTGTACCTACACTCACAAGTGTCACCCCTAGACTAAAAGAAAGAGGGTAACTTAATACGCCAATCCCAAACTATCCAGCGGCTCCTTCGGGGGTGAACGCTACACAAGAATTGAGGAAACAAAGAAAAGGACATTCATAACAGGATTTAATAAACAATATAAGACATTGGAAGGGATTGTGAAAAAGTATTGGCCAATTATCTGCAATGACCCACATCTAAACAAAGTACTTCCTTCACGTCCAACATTCATTTACAGGTGAGCCAGACGGATCCACGACGTTATTGTAAAAAATGTACCGGGTTTCTCCTCAAAAAATGACAACGTTTTTTGACCATAAGGGGTTTTACAGATGTGGCAAGTGTAAACCCTGTAGACTCACTGTAACGGCTCTGGTGAACAGGGTGAACCATAACTGCGGTAGCAAGGATTTCAATGCTCTTCTCTATGTGAGAATTCAGTATTAGACCCCAGGCGTCACTCCACACAAACAGGAGTTTGGGGGTTCTCTACATCATCTCTCTATCACATAAAGATAGCGTTGAGCTACTGAGCTTGGATGCATTTCAACATGCGACCAGAGCTTAGCGTTTAAAATGATAGTATGCACTAAAAGATTCCAATGCACAACTGTATGCAAGTGATTATCAGTATTACATAGCATCGTGCCATTAGGTATGAAATACGTCAACCCTTAGCATAGAAAAGTTTAGGCGAACATGTTCCGCAACTTAGGGCGTAGGCCCATAAACAAATAGCACTTCTGTCAAGCATGTAGTAAATAGGCGTTGTAGAAACAACTAATAGTTGCATAAGAGTGGCAATTATAGCTCAGGTACTTTGAGAGTACACGTAGTAATATAGGAGTTGTAGAGACAACTAATAGTTGCATATAAGAGGCAAATATAGCTCAGGTACTTTGAGAATACACGTAGTAATATAGGAGTTGTAGAGACAACTAATAGTTGCATATAAGAGGCAAATATAGCTCAGGTAATAATAGTTGCATAGTGCCGAATCGCAAAAATAGTGCCGAATAGTTGCATAGTGCCGAATCGCAAAAAGTGGCCCGATCATTTAGCAACAAAATGGTCCGAGGCTGAAGTGGTTAACCACTTCAACCCCGGACCATTTGTCAGCTTAAAGACCAGAGAAATTTTTACAATTTGGCACTGCGCTGCTTTAACTGGTAATTGCGCGGTCATGCAATGTTGTACCCAAACAAACTAGGGAACATTTTCTGGAATTTACACAACTTTCATTTTTTGAGGTGCTAAAATGGCAGGGCAGTAAAAACCCTCTCCAAATGACCCAATTTTGGAAAGTAGACACCCCAAGGAAATTGCTGAGAGGCATGTTGAGCCCATTGAATATTACATTTTTTTGACCCAAGTGATTGAATAATGACACATTTTTTTTTACAAAAAGTTGTCACTAAATGATATATTGCTCACACATGCCATGGGTATATGTGGAATTGCACCCCAAAAAACATTCTGCTGCTTCTCCTGAGTATTGGGGAAAACCACATGTGTGGGACTTTTTGGGAGCCTAGCCGCATACGGGGCCTCGATAATCAATCACCGCCTTCAGTATTTCTAAGGGTGTAAATTTTTGATTTCACTCCTCACTACCTATCACAGTTTTGAAGGCCATAAAATGCCAAGATAGCACAAAACCTCCCCCAAAACTCCCCATTTTGGGAAGTAGACATCCCAAGCTATTTGCTGAGAGGCATGGTGAGTAGTTTGCAGCTCTCATTGTTTTTGAAAATGAAGAAAGAAAATAAAAATGTTTTTTCAATTTTTTAAACTTTGTGACAAAAAGGGAGATCTGTAAAATACTCACCATACCTCTCAGCAAATAGCTTGGGGTATCTACTTTCCAAAATGGGGTCATTTGGGGGGTTTTGTGCCATCTGGTCATTTCATGGCCTCCGAAACCGTGATAGGCAGTGAGGAGTGAAATCAAAAATTTACACCCTGAAGGCGGTGCTTGGTTTTTGGGGTCTCGTATGCAGCTAGGCTCCCAAAAAGTCTCACACATGTGGTATCCCTGTACTCAGGAGAAGCAACAGAATGTATTTTGGGGTGTAATTCCACATATTCCAACGGCATGTTGGAATTTGTCTTTTTCCCGCAACTTGTGTCAAAATATAAAATATTCCATGGACTCAAGATGCCTCTCAGCAAATAGCTTGGGGTGACTACTTTCCAAAATAGGGTCATTTGGGGGGGGGGGGGGGTCTTTAACTGTCCTGGAATTTTATGCATAGCATTTAGAAGCTTATGTCACACATCACCCACTCTTCTAACCACTTAAGCCAGGCATGTCCAAAGTCCGGCCCGTGGTCTGGTTTTATATGGCCCCCACTTGCAATTTGCTTTTATTACTTTTGTGCTTGAGCTTGGTTTTAATATATATTCTCTAATCTAATCTAATAATAATAAAATAAAAAAATAATAATAATAGCTCATCCTTGCCCTGAGTGGAGCTTGGGGGCCACAGAAGAGATAAAGGCCAGATTTCTCAGGGGATAAAGAAGAGAAATATATATTTTTTTTACAACCTGACCTCATCCTTACCCTGAGCGGAGCTCTGGGATTTTTTGGGGGGCAAAGAGGAGATATATATATATATTCACCACACACAGCCACAAAGGTAGGAGAATTATTTTTGGGCAGTGTATTAGTGCTCAGACGAACACACTGACACAGAATTTTAATGGTTCAAAGAATGTCAGGCAAAATGGTCGGCCCTCACACACGTTCACTTCATCAAATCTGGCCCTCTTTCAAAAAAGTTTGGACACCCCTGACTTAAGCCCTTTCTGACACTTTTTGTTTACATGAAAAAATATTGTTTTTGGGAAGAAAATTAAGTTGAATCCCCAAACATTATATATATATTTTTTAAAGCAAAGGCCCCACAGATTTAAATGGTGGGTGTTGCATATTTTTTTCCACACAGTATTTGCACAGTGATTTTTTCAAACGCATTTTTTTGGGGAAAAAACACACTTTTTTTTTTTATTTTAATGCATTAAAAAACACTATATTGCCCAAATGTTTGATGAAATAAAAAAGATGATCTTAGGCTGAGTACATGGAGTACATGGATGCTTTAAAATTGTGCACAAACACTCAGTGGTGACAAACTACATACATTTTTAAAAGCCTTTACAGGTTACCACTTTAGATTTACAGAAGAGGTCTACTGCTAAAATGACTTCCCTCGATGTGACCTTTGCAGTGATACCTCACATGCATGGTGCAATTGCTGTTTACATATGACGCCAGACCGAAACTCATGTTCGCCTTTGCGTGAGAGCAGGGGGGGACAGGGGTGCTTTTTATTATTATTATTTATTTTGCTTTTTTATTTTATTTTTAAACTGTTCCTTCATTTTTTTTATCATTTTTATTGTTATCTCAGGGAATGTAAATATCCCCTATGATAGCAATAGGTAGTGACAGGCAGTCTTTTTTGAAAAAAATTGGGTATTGGACCCTAGATCTCTCCTCTGCCCTCAAAGCATCTGACCACACCATTATCAGTGTGATAAAATGATTTCCCAATTTCCCAATGGCGCTGTTTATATCTGGCAAAATCAGAGTCATGAAATGCTCATAGCTTACGGTTTCTTAGGCCATAGAGATGATTGGAGCCATTCTGGTCTCTTATCAGCTCTATGGTCAGCTGGCAGAACCACCGGCTGCATTCTCAGGTTCCCTTTTGGGACAGGAGAGACAGAGAAAACCATGTAAGACGGTGGGAGGGGGGACATTCCCTCCCACTGCTTGTAAATGCAGTCTAGAGGCTAATTAGCCACTAGGATTGCTTGTACATGAAAGCAGACCACTGGCTGAAAAGAATGATACCAAGATGATACCTAAACCTGCAGGCATCATTCTGGTATAACCATTCAAAGTCCAGCATATACCAATACGTTGCTGGTCCTTGTTGGGCATATATTGTAATCTTTTTTTTTTTCATGCAGCCTGTTGGCTGAACGAAAAAAAAGAGATTGATCGGTGGGTATGCCCACCATTAGAATACCTCCCTTCATCCACCCACTTCTAATGATGGGGGCATCCTCCCGCAAAAGTTAGGAGCAAATCGCTCCTCCGACCCTGCTGCCCCCATGCTTTGGCATATATGCTCTTTTTTTAACTGTGGTGGTGAAATCACTTCCTACAGGGTTGGAGTCACGGCTTTATATATCGTGGGAGAAAACGCTGTTGCTGTCAAGATAAAGCTAAGCAAATGATGGTTTACATTGAAACAAAGTAACATTACAGTATAACAGTAAGACCTTACCATACCATACCTGCAAAGCAAATACTATTTTTATTTTATTTTTTTATTTTAAAAAATGTAACGAAACCTGTGCCTAAAATATATATATGCCGAGGCATGGGGGCAGGCTCCTTCAAAAGTTATGCCACGTACGCACGGTCAGACTTTTCAATGGGCAAACCTCCATCTGAATTTCGACCGTGTGTACGTGGCATTAGGAGCAAATCGCTCCTCCACCCCTGCCCCCATGCTTCGGTATATATGGTCTTTTTTTTTTAACTGTGGTGATGAAATCACCTCCTACAGCACTGGAGTCATGGCGTTATGTATCGTGGGAGCAAACACTGTTGCTGTCAAGGTAAATAAATCTGCGCTAAAGCTGAATGGCGTACCTGAAAACAAAAAAATGGTTATCAATAAAACACAGTAAACAGTAAAGTATAAAAAAATTACATACCTGAAAAGCAAACATGATAAAACATAATAACAATAAAACATTGCAGAATATAATACAGTAAAAAAGAGCAGAACAATGGAGAGAGAATAGAGAGGGAGAGAACAATAAAACGACAACTATTTTTGCTTTTTTTATTTTATATTTTGTTGTGTCTTTTTTTTATTTACTTTTTTATTTAATTTTTTATTTTTATTTTTTTGTAACTGTTCAGTACCAGGTTCGGGTCTCTCAAAATGCGATGGCATCTCGGGAGACCCTGTGTAAGTGTGTCCTAGTCTGTGATAGGCATGTGCAAAAGGGAAAAATTTGTTTCGTTTCGTTTCGTTTTAATTAGTTATTTAATTAATTGCGTTAAGTTAGATTCGTTACATGTGTTAAATTCGTTTTCGGAATTTGTTCGTTTTCGACCGAATTTCGAAAAATCCGGTCAAATTCGAAAATATTTCAACCGGATTCGAAAACAAATAGTCTCTTTTCGAATAGAATTTGTTTTCGAATTCAATTCGAATTTTTTTTTTTATTTTTTTTTTAATTCCGATCGAATTTTTTTATTTTTATTTATTTGTTTCGAATTCCGATCGAATTTCGTCCGGCGAGTTTTCGATTTGGAATCGAAAACGTTCGTTCGGATTCGGTAAATTCATTAATATTGCAATTCGGGAATTCGTATGCATCCGAATGTCCAAATAATGAAAAATTTGTCCGAATTTCGATTCGGAACGAAACGAAATGCACATGCCTAGTCTCTGAAATGTTGTACCCTACACTAAAACTGCACTAGTATGTGGTAGCGTTCAAAACATTCACCAATGCAAAGACCAGGAATGCCAGGACAGCATGGACAATAATTCGGGTGTCATCCTACTGACACAACATTTTCTTTGTGTGGCTCGTTGGGTAGGGTTACTAGGGAGGACATACAGAAAATGCCTCTCATGCAGCCGGCTTACTGCATTTGGTTGGGGATGGTGAGGTGCAGCACCACCTGGATACAGGAGGGCTCGGACAATATCTCCCTGGAATTTAACGAAATATCCAGTCCGTGCTGAAGCTCTGTATAGCACAAAAGCATTCAGCAAAGCCATTTGAAATAAATATACAGACACTTTTTTGTACCAGCGTCTGGCCTTGCGGGCAACTAGATCGTTGAGGTCCACCCCTCCCATATTTTTTTATATTCGTGGACACAGAGGGATTTCTCCACAACACCAGTCGCCAAACGAATTTGGACTGTCCTGTCTGCATGAAGGGAGGAAAGAACGAAAACATTCTTATTATCCCTCCACTTTACAGCAGGCTAATTATTATACTTTAAGCAGGCTCTCTCCCCGAGCCTAAGATGGGAATCTACAAGCCACTGGGGTAAGCCCCGGCGATTAGGTTGCACGGTGCCACATGCACCAATTTGATGATCAAACAAGTGACTAAAAAGTGGCACACTCATGTAATAATTGTCCACATATAAATGGTACCCCTTTCTGAATAAGGGTGACACCAAGTTCCACACTATCTTGCCAGCACACTCTATGTAATCTGGGCAGGTCTCCAGCTCTACGTGACTATCTTTTCCCTCGTAAACCATGAAACTACATCTATAGCCTGTGGCCCTGTCACAGAGCTTATACATCTTGACCCCATATCTGGCTTGCTTGCTGGGAAGGTACTGTTTGAAAGACAAGCGGCCAGAAATTTTAATGCAGACAACTTGATGGGGAGTATACAAGGCTGCAAAACGTTCATTGAAGTGGTTTACAATGGGTGAATTTTGTAGAGTCGATCGAATTCAGGGTCTCCACGAGGACAACAAAGTTCATTGTTGTTGAAAAGTATGAACCGCAAGATCTGCTCGTATTGTGCCCTGGCCATGGAGGCAGAGAAACTATGCCCATGTCAAGGGATAGGCCCAGAAAGGTCTTAAATTTGGAAACCGTAATTGGTTTCCATTCTCTGGCAAGGGAGGACTGGGAATTAGCGGTGATGTATTGACCAGTATACAAATTACTTTGGTCTACAATAGATCTATAGAGATCTTCCGTGAAAAACAGCAAATAAAAATCAAGTGCCGTAAAATCAACTGTTTCCACCTGAATTCCGGGTTGGCCAGTGAATGGGGGAAGGACGGGTGCTGCAGAAGTGGTGTGCTTCCAATTAGGATTGGTAAATTCTGCAGGAAGGACACTATGGGCATGACAGGGGGCCTGTCTTTGTCTTCTTCTTGGTAGCAGCGGGACACTACTTGTGCTTGTCACCTTGCCAGCTTGAACTGCACTTATAGGACTCACCAAGTGTTACTGCAGTGCGATTCACAGGTAAAAAAGCTCCTAGGCTGTCAGTGACTGTATAAAAAGCTATCAAAAAAAATGTTCGCGATCGCAGAAATCAGGCCTGACTCTGCGAATGCTGCAGTTATGTGTTTAGTGTTTTGTAAGTGACAGTGATTAATCGATACTGCACTTTGGTGGGCTGGGCGAAACGCAGGTGCTAGCAGGTATCTGGGCCAATCCCACTAACACTGCATTTTTGGAAACCTTAAACTGCTGGGGACGCTATTATAGATCTGAACAGATCAGATATTGATCCATTCATATACTATACCACTAAGGGAGGTGTATGCTGCGTGCGTGGGTGTTAGCACTATTGGCACTAATCTGATGCTGCCTGGGGCGACGCAGACCCTATCTGACACTAAACCTAACTGATATCACCCGCCGGGCAATCAGGGGGTTAAACCTTTTTTGGATAATAAACGGTGGGTGCCCTGACGCTATGAAAAGCAAACAAACTTACCAGCGTCACCCATAACAAATATACAGTGATCACTGGTGAAAGGGTTAACTAGGGGGCAATCAGGGGGTTAAAACCTTTATTAGGTAATATATGGGTGTACCTGACAATATATAAAAACCTGACGATGAACCTAAATAGCTAACTGGCTAACTAGCGTCACCAGTGACACTTATACAGTGATCACTAGTGAAAGGATTAACTAGGTGGCAATCTGGGGGTTAAAACCTTTATTAGGTAGTATATGGGGGTACCTGACGCTATAAAAACCTGACGGTGAACCTAAATAACTAACAGGCTAACTAGCGTCACCCGCGACACTAATACGGGGATCAGAAAAAAGATTGCTTAGTGACACTGGCCACAGGGGGTGAAAAGGTTACCTGGGGGGCGATAAAGGGGTTAAACCTATATTAGGGGGGCACCCTACACCCAAAGGGGCCTACCACTAACTGCCCTGACACTTTTTACAGTCACAAATGACACCGCATGCAGTGATCAGTAAATAAATTACCACTGCAATCAGTGACACTGTGACTGGGGGTGCAGGGGGTGATCTGGTGGGTGATTTGTGTGCCTATGTGTACTGGTGTAAGTGTAGTGTTGGTGCACTTACTTGATGTCTTCTCTCCTGGGGCTCCGGACGAAAAGACCGCGGCGAGGAGAGATGACATCACTTCCTCTGTCTGTATTTACAAATCACAGACAGAGGAAGCTTCCTCATTCGCCAGGAGTGATCGTGAGGGGGGTGGCCATGAATCGATGGCCGCCCCCTTATCACAAAACGCTCCTGGAGGGATTCTGACAGCCGCGGGCATCGGGGGGTGGATCGAGCCCCCCACCCACTGGGAGGCAGGGATGTATATATACGCCCATTTGCAGGCCCGTGCCATTCTGTCAACGTATATCGTCGTGCAGCAGTCGGCAAGTGGTTAAACAATGTTTACATTGATTGGCTCAAATTATGTATGTAGAAGTGTGCCTCATACTGTATAAAGTCCCAAATATCTTTTTCTTTCTAAATATGGGTCTAAACATGCAAAAATTAGCTATATATGTCCCAGATTACAGAACAAACATATGCCACAAACAAACCATTAACCAGAAATTATGTCATGTGATCCAGAAGTAGGGAAAACCATGTGCCACAAACAAAACATGAAAGTGCATAACTGTTAAGACAAACAAGGCTGTTGAAAGGATTTAAAGTGCTTTACCATGTGCTCCACCAGATCCAAGACGTACAGCTTCTTTTCTGTTCAGCTCTCCACACCATGGCTCACTTCTGCCAAGACCCTGAGAAGTGTGTGTGTACCAGAAAAGAAGTGCTGCCCACTGGATATGATGACTCATGCAGTAAATTACTGCACAATTTCATGAAAGACAAAACCAGAAAAAATTCCCAGCTCAACTCACCAACCAGTTTGGTACTGCACAATTTCATGCCTTAAAAAAGTGACAAAATACTGCAAGTGGTATTTTAGAAGTGTTTTTTCGTGAACAAATTTTTTTGGGGGAAAAATGCTACGCAGTATTTTACCACATTTCCTAAAGCAGTAGATACTGCTTTTGTCAATGGAGCCCAGTATGCATCTAAACATTAGTTTCAGACTATGATGCCTAAAAAGTCCCCCCACATATATACACTTTGGATGATTACAACAATTGGGATGTTGGCACAAGTTTCTCTACATTTGTAATGTTTTGATGATGGAGAGAGTCTACCAGGGGTCGTGAGCTAGAGTAGATGCTCCGACCTATGTTGCATGGTAACTGACACTACCAGTGACTCACAGTAGCTCAACATGTGTGGCAACTGCTACTATTTATGGATGAATTGCTTTTTTGTGTGAAGCTGGACTTAATGCAGGTTTTCCTGGCTACATACATTCTCTTAATTAGAATTATAGAGACCTTTATATCAGTGGCGGCTGGTGCTCAAACTTTTTGGGGGGGGCGCAAACAAACGAAAAAATAAACATCAATTGCAACCCCACTGTGCCCATCAATTGTTGCCACTGCGCCATCAAACGCAGTCACTGTGCCATCAAACACAGCCACTGTGCCACTAATTGTTGCCACTGTGTCACCAAACGCAGCCACTGTGCCATCAATTGTCGCCACTGTGCCATCAATTGTCGTCACTGTGCCATCAAACGCAACCACTGTGCCATCAATTGTCGCCACTGTGCCATCAAACGCAGCCACTGTGCCATCAATTGTTGCCACTGTGCCATCAAACGCAGGCACTGTGCCATCAAACACAACCACTGTGCCATTAATTGTCGCCACTGTGCCATCAAACGCAGCCACTGTGCCATTAATTGTCGCCACTGTGCCATTAATTGACGCCACTGTGCCATCAAATGCAGCCACTGTGCCATCAATTGACGCCACTGTGCCCATCAATTGCCACCAGTTTTCCCTTTAAAATGCCGCCAATTTTCCCCTAAAATGCTGCCAGATTGTCCCTTAAAATGCTGCCAGTTTGCCCCTTAAAATGCCACCAGATTGCCCCTTAAAATGCTGCCAGATTGCCCCTCAAAATGCTGCCAGTTTGCCCCTAAATATGTCACCAGATTGCTCCCCTGCCTGGCACTTACCTTTCTCGGGTCAGCCATCCTCCTTCCACGATCCCTCGATGCCTTCTCCCACCCTCGATGTCGCTTCAGCCAATCAGGTGACTGGTAACCAGACCCGGTGAACCTGATTGGCTGAGATGCATGTCAGTGTTAACCAGGGAACGCACACCCTGTGCGCCCTCTGATTAACCATTTGGAAGCCGATTAGAGCCCACAGGCCGCTGGCACAGATAGACACTTCCAAAACACACCCACTGCTGTTATTCAGATGGCCGGCGCTCACCAGGGGGCCCGCCACCTGAATATTGGGCGGCAGAGGCGACAATACATAGATTCATAGAGAGAGGGGGCGCACCGCCACTGTTTTATATGCATATCAACATTGCTGACGTTATATACAGTATATGATATAATCTATAGAGTGGATTTTTGGATTTTGTCCTGAAGAATTGTACCTTTTAGCACACATATATGATAACAGTCAATTTGGGTAAACATAGTAAATTGATCACTTTGGATATATAATGTATTTTTTTTTTACCACATTTTTCATTAGGTAACTATGTGCCAGATTCAGGTAGAATCGCGGCGGCGTAACGTATCGTAGATACATTACACCGCCGCAATTTTTCATCGCAAGTGCCTGATTCACCAAGCACTTGCGTGAAAAATTACACCGGCGGCCTCTGGCGTAAGCCCGCATAATTTAAATGGGCGTGTGCCATTTAAATTAGGCGCGCTCCCGCGCCGGACCTACTGCGCATGCTCCGTTTCGAAATTCCTGCCGTGCTTTGCGCGCAGTGACGTCATGTTTTCGAATGGCGACGCGCGTAGCGTAATTCCGTATTCCCGGACGGCTTACGCAAACGACGTGAATTTTTAAATTTCGACGCGGGAACGACGGCCATACTTTATACAGCAATACGTTTGCTGTGTAAAGTTAAGGCACCCAAAACTACGACTAACTTTGCGACGGGAAACTAGACTAGCGGCGACGTAGCGAACGCGAAAAACCGTTGTTGATCGCCGTAACTCCTAATTTGCATACCCGACGCTGGTTTACGACGCAAACTCCCCCCAGAAGCGGCCGCGGTACTGAATCAGTCTCATAGATACTCTGAGCGATACGACGGAGTATCTGAGATACTCCGTCGTATCTCCGCTGTGAATCTGGCCCTATGTAACTAAGAACACTTTTTGGTCTATTAAGTTTAATTGACTTTTGATTCAGTCTAATGTGGATGTCTTTTAGGCAAACTTGACAACAAACAAGACTATCTCCTCTTTCCAAACTCCTCCCCTAGAAGCACTGGGATAAAGGAACAGAGATATGGACTGTTACTAACTCTCTCTTGATTCTCTTCTTTTGTTGAAAATGTAACAGAAGCAATTAGACTCCCACCTTATACTTGTAGAATGCATAGATGGGCCTTCATACCAGGAGAGGTAAGGAAACCAGGAGGGAGAGTATTAATTGAGAATGCAAAATGAATGATCTATACAGGAGCCATCTCCTGTATAGACAGAAAAAAGGAATACCTCCAACTTGAATAAAATTGTTTTTATTGATTAAGTTATGGAGCTGTTCCTGAGGGACCTGTGGAGAGAAGCCACATCCATATGTGCTGACATGGGTATGTACCAGGAAGGTATGTCAGAAGAACTTGCTGTAGTGTTGTTAGGCTGTCAATATCCTGCTTTGAATGAACTTACCTAACATATTTTACTTGTGAGCATTTACTTCTACTTTAACACATTTACATTTAGCAGATCTTTTCTATCTGTATACTGTAAATAAAGTATACACATGTATACAGTATCTTTAAATTGTACAATTGTTGTTATATTTTGATCAGTAACAAATATTGTTTTTTTTCTGCCCCATACTCCAGCTGATCATTTTTATTTAAATATTTTCTAAAAATGACTGAAAGAATGAAAGAGATACATTTTCTAAGTTTTAAAATCATTTTAACTGACATCTTGTTTTGTTATCAGCTATCGTTGATAATTTTGACACCTATAGTGTTTAAACTGTCCATAGAAATTAGAGAATAGTTGGGTATTTCTATACCACTCTATAGGAACTTCCCTACAAGGACCGAACGACCCCTTGTTCGGTTTGCACCAGAACTTTCGAACATCGCAAAAGTTTGGAACCGAATAACGAATCCTATTCAAGTCTATGGGACCCAAACTTGAAAAATCAAATGTGCCCATTTTAAAGTAATTGGGCATACAATGGTTATGGGGGTCTGGGTACTGCCCTGGGGGACATATATCAATCTATTTTTTTTTTAAATGAGCAGTGATTTACTGATGCTTAAAGTGAAAGCAAAAAAATGAGAAATAACAATAAAAATGTAAAATTCCTTTTAATATAGCGCCTTGAGGGTCCCCTTAAGCAGGCCATACACGGTCGAATTTCGAACAAATTTTCTTTTCAAAATCAGAAAGTTTGTTTTGTTGTGAACTTCAGCCCCCCAGTGCTCTCCAACCCCCAGTGCTCTCCTCCCTCATGCTCTTCACCCCCCTGTGCTCTCTGGCCCCCCTAGTGTTCTCTAAACCCCCCTAGTGCTCTCCACCCCCATGCTCTTCACCCCCATGTGCTCTCTGGCCCCCAGTGCTCTCCAGGCCCCCTAGAGGCTCTCCCCTCCCCCTGTGTTCTCCACACCCCCCCCATTCTCTCCGTGCCTCTCAGTAAATATGCCATGGGCTGCTCAGTCTAAAATGCCGGGCCTATTTTTTGACCCATTTCGGGCCAGTATGTACCTGTCAAACAGTGGCAGAAAAATTGGTCTTTGGGTGTCCATGGTACCTTAACCACTTACCCCCCGGACCATATTGCTGCCCAAAGACCAGAGTACTTTTTGCGATTCGGGACTGCGTCGCTTTAACAGACAATTGCGCGGTCGTGCGACGTGGCTCCCAAACAAAATTGGCGTCCTTTTTTTCCCACAAATAGAGCTTTCTTTTGGTGGTATTTGATCACCTCTGCGTTTTTTATTTTTTGCGCTATAAACAAAAATAGAACGACAATTTTGAAAAAAATGAATATTTTTTACTTTTTGCTGTAATAAATATCCCCCAAAAATATATAAAAAAACATTTTTTTTCCTCAGTTTAGGCCGATACGTATTCTTCTACATATTTTTCTAAAAAAAAAATTGCAATAAGCGTTTATTGATTGGTTTGCGCAAAAGTTATAGCGTTTACAAAATAGGGGGTATTTTTATGGCATTTTTATTAATATTTTTTTTTACTAGTAATGGCGGCGATCAGCGATTTTTTTTTCGGTATTGCGACATTATGGCGGACACTTCGGACATTTTTGACACATTTTTGGGACCATTGGCATTTTTATAGCGATCAGTGCTATAAAAATGCATTAGATTACTATAAAAATGCCACTGGCAGTGAAGGGGTTAACACTAGGGGGCGGGGAAGGGGTTAAGTATGCCTGGGTGTGTTCTTACTGTGGGGGGGGGTGGCCTCACTAGGGGAAACACTGATCTTCTGTTCATACATTGTATGAACAGAAAATCAGCATTTCCCCTGCTGACAGGAACGAGAGCTGTGTGTTTACACACACAGCTCCCGTTCCCCGCTCTGTACCGAGCGATCGCGTGTGCCCGGCGGCGATCGCGCCCGCCGGGCACACGCACGGGAGTCGGGGCGAGCGGGGGGCGCGCGCGCGCACGTGCGCCCCTAGTGGCGGCTAATAGGCAGGACGTCATATAACGTGATCTCGCCTAGGAGAGCCACCTTGTGGACGTATTTCGACGGTGCGGCGACGGCAAGTGGTTAACACTGTAATTCTATAGAGGTACTCCTGATGAAAGCAAGAATTGGCCTTGCTGTCAAAAATTTAAATGCTATGCACCTGTCAAACAGGTTTGCGGAGGCAAGAGAAGCAGACTCCTAGGGTTCACTAGGGTTCACTAAGGATTAAGGTATCCTGCCTCCTCCCAGCTACGTACTACTCCCTAGGATGGAAAACCATCTCTTAAGGTTTGACGTTTGTCATCCTCTGCTTCAATGCCTCCAAAACTGCCAGATTCCTCCTTCTCCCTCTTCTCTTGTGTGTTCTGTGGCAAAGAAAGAATAGTGTCTGCATAAAGTGGGCCTTATGAGGTAAGGAAGTCCTCCTCTTCCTCACACTGCTCTGCCTTGAGTGCCCTGTACATAATGCCATGCAGAGTCTGCTTCAGCAGGAACATAACAGGGATTGTGTCACTGATGCATGCATTGTCATGGCTCACCATCCTTGTGGCATCCTCAAATGGCGACAGTACAGTGCATGCATCCTTTATCAGCAGCCATTGGCATGAGAAAAAAAGCTGAGCTGACCTGAGCGTGCCATTGTGCCATACTCACACAGGTACTCATTGATGGCCCTCTGCTGCATGTGCTGCAGCTGCAGCCTAGCCACAGTTGAAATCCACCTAGTGGGCATGTCACAAATCCGACGGTTTACAGGCAGGTGGAATTCCCAACTGAATTTCAACAGAGCACTGGCTGTGTATGACCACCTGAAATGGCTACAGACTTTTATGGCCTGCTTTAGCACATCTTCCAACCCTGGGTACCTATTTAAGAAACATGGGCACATGGCATGGAACATGTGTCAACTTTCCCTTTCTAAGGGTGGACAGGAGGTTTGTGCCATTATTGCACACCATAATTTCTGGCTCCAGCTGGCATGGCATGAACCACTGTTTAGTCTGACTCATTGAAGAGCCCCATGAACACTTGGGGGGTGCTTGTGGTTCATAGGATAATTCAGCAGAGGAGGAGGGGGTAGAGCTGACAAATCTCATATCATTGCCACTAGCTGTATGGAGAAATGGGGGCATAACAAGCTGTAGCACTGAGCCTTGTCCTGCATCCTTCTGAGTTGCAAGCAGAGTTACCCATTGTGCTAAATATATCATCCCTGACCATGCTTGCTAGACCACGTGGTGTTTTTGCCATGCTTAAAGGGTCACTAAAGGAAAAAAAAGTGCTGAAATGACTGTTTACAGGGTATAGAGACATAAAAGTTAACTGATTCCTTTTAAAAATGATTACAAATAGATACAAATCAATCATATAATGTGCCTGCAGGTTAGTTTCACTTTTAAAATGGTTTCATGTTCCTTTTAACTAGAGAGACACACAGAACAAAAACAAACAAATCCAGGGCAGTGTTTTCTTTTTAAAATGAATCTGATTGGTTCTGTTAAGTTTTAGACACACAGTAATGACAGCTTAGACCACAGTGAAAAGCTCCCAGTACTGTGGTTATAAGGCAACCAGGAAGTGTGGAGATCACAGCAGAATTACAGCAACTTCAAAGCAAAAACGAACAATAAGGACATGAAACCAGTACTGCATTAAGGTAAAGGAAGCTATTTAGCTAAAATAAATCCTTTAGTGATCCTTTAATGTATTTGAGACAAAGTTTGCAAATTGCAGCAGTGCGATCGGCTGCACATGTGCTAAAAAAGGTCCAGACAGCTGAGCTGTGGGAAATGGGCTGGGAGATAACAGCTCCACAATGTGATGAAATAGGGTGGCTGCTCTCTACTCTTCCATAATGGCTGCCCCGTTGAGGTTGTGCCTTACCCTCACTTTCCTCCTCTGCTCTATCCGGCACCCAAGTCACATCAATGACCTCATCATCATCATCTCTCCATCCTCATTATCACTGGAGACAACTTGGCAATACCCTGCAGCTGGGGGAACGTGACTGACAATTTGTGTACCAGTGTTCTCCCCTCTCTGTAGGCTCATTTTCCTACCGTCCTCAACATCATAACCAACATCTGAATCAAGTAATGGCTGTACATCGTCAAGGGGCAAGTGGCTGACGCTGTGCTTAAATAACTCAGCTGACTCCTCCATGTCTGATGCTAGGGCTATGGCAGGAATAGTTGTGGACAAAGAGGCAGAATAAGCCACTCTGGCAGCTGCAGTGGACTTGTCTCATTAGTCATCACTTGGGTGATGGAGGGTGAGGAGGATAAGGACGGTTTAGTAAGCCAGTCCACCATCTCCTCTGCATGCTGTGGCTGAGTAGCATGGGCAACATCACTAAACAGAGCAATTGATGCCCTGCCTGAGGACTGATCATGTCCACCTTTGCCTTTGGACATATATGCTGCTGGCCCACTCACAGTGCCATGGGAATGTCTGCCTCTCCTTGTTGGCCTCCCAGACATGATGGGGGGAGAGTGTGCTTATTAACAAAATGTAATAAAGATGTGGAAATGTGTACATGAATGCACTTTAATCAATGGAAAGTGGTGTTTGGTGCAGACACTAAATATACTGCGTCAAACACGCAGTAATGCACAGAAATATACTGCCTTAAACGTGCACTATCGCACTGAAATATACTGTAAACGTGCACTATCGCACTTAAATTTACTGCATTAAACATGCACTAACACACTGAAATATACTGCGTTAAACGGCATGTAACAAACTGAAATATACAGCGTTAAACGTGCAGTAACGCACTGAACTATACTGCAGTAAACCTGCCCTGCCAATATAAACTGACACTAATGTAAAAATTAATGGTCACTACACACACACTGACTGAACTATCACTAGATTCACAGTAAAGTAAAAATAAATGTTCGCTCTACACACTGATTACTAAATTGATATTCTACACTGACAATAGAATCAGAATAGCACACTATAGCACAGTAACTCTCTAGTAGCACTAAACAGAGCCCTGTTCTATCCCTTTACGACAAAATCACACTGCAAATGGCCGCTATTGAAAGAAAACTTGTATAGTGGGGGGTGTGACTAAGAGCAATGAGCCATGATTGGATAGAGCCATCATGAGAGCATCCAATCATGGCTCTGATAGTGCTTTTTTCCCTGATTGGCCAAAGCTTTCATTACTCCAGCCAATCAGGGGCTTCCAATGCAATACGTGGTGGTACAGAGCAGAATAAACAGTCAAACAACCCCGATAATTAGGGTGTTCGTCGAACAGTCAAATAGAAAATATTCGACCCAAACTCACCGAATCCTTCGCTCATCCCTACTCCCTACACAAATAGCTGCGTCTGATGACCATTCATGTAAATCAGGGCTAGAATTGTGATCTGCAGATTCTCATAGACCTTTGAAATTGCTATTATTGTTTCTCAAATCTTCTTATGCCGCGTACACACGACCGTTTTTCGGGTTCTAAAAAATTACGCTTTTAAGGGTCTAGAAAAAAACAACATTTTTTTCAACCCGTTCATTAAAACAGCCTTGCCTACACACGATCATGAAAAAAAATGCTCTAGCAAAGAGCGGTGAGGTACAACACGTACAACGACACTATAAAGTGGAAGTTCCATACGGATGGCGCCACCCTTTGGGCTGCTTTAGCTGATTTTGTGTTAGTAAAAGATGATTTGCGCTTTTCAGTCTGTTACTGCGTGATGAATGTGCTTACTCCATTACGAATGGTAGTTTTTCCAGAACGAGCGTTCCCGTCTCATAACTTGCTTCTGAGCATGCGCAGGTTTTTCACGTCGTTAAAGCCCACACACGACCATTTTTTACAACCATAAAAAATACAGCGTTAAAAACATTGTGAAAAAATAGAGCATGTTCGAAATTTTTAGATCGTGAAAAATGCTCTGGAGCACACACACGATCGTTTTTAATGACATTAAAAAAAACGTAATTTTTTAGAACCCGAAAAACGGTCGTGTGTACGCTGCATAAGAGTCGCATGAAAAATGCCTCATATAAAGACATTGTTAGACCTTCTTCAAGGACAATTGGTTCATGTATGTGCTGTTACTGATTCCAAAGGTCAATAGCTAAGGATTAATCTACCTATATTTGCATTAGGCAAATCTAAAAATGGCTTTAAATGCAGGATGTCAGCCTTTAGGAGTCATTCAGACTGCATCTGAATGCAGACCACCCAAGTCATTCAGACCACCCATGGTAACACCCAGGCCCCGTACACACGACTGAGTTTCTTGGCAGAATTCAGCCAGAAACTCGATGGGAGCCGCATTCTGCCGAGGAAACCGGTCGTGTGTACACTTTTGGCCGAGGAAACCGACGAGGAACTCGTCGAGCCAAATAGAGAACATGTTCTCTATTTCCTCGTGAGTCAATGGGGAAACTTGGCTCACCGAGATCCTCGGCGGCTTCACAAGGAACTCGACGAGCAAAACGATGTGTTTTGCCCGTCGAGTTTCTCGGCCGTGTGTACAGGGCCTCACATGTGATGCTGAACCTCCATGATTCAAAGAACTGAAATCTAAAGAAGTAAAGCGGTAGGCCAGGCACAGTAGGACTGAGGAGGAGGAAGGGGCCGCTGGATTATGCTGGATGGTGGATGCCCTTCAACCAGTAAATAGCCAGGTTCTATTTGACTTGCTGCAGCTTCTAATGCACACTATGAGAAGTTCACTGAAATCAGAGTAAGGCATTTTAGTAAAAGAGTAAAAAGCATGTGCAACTGTGCAAGCATAAAGGTAAAGGAACACTAAAGGCAAACATGTTATACTTACCTCCACTGTGCAGCTCGTTTTGCACAGAGTGTCCCCGAATCCTGTCTTTTGCGGTCCCTCGGCGGCTGTCCCGGCTCCTCCACGCAAAAGCTTTCCACCTTCTCCTCCTCCTCGCTCGCATGGTGGAAAGCTTTTGCGGGCGTGCTCCCATGATACAGCGGCGGGCATAGCCACCGACTGTATCACTCGACCCCGCCCCCGGCGCGCCGCGTCATTGAATGTGATTGACAGCAGCGCCAGCCAATGGCTGCGCTGCTATCAATTCGTCCAGCCTAGCCAATCAACGGCCAGGCTGGGAACCAAAGAGGATCACGAGGACGCGCGCGGGACTTTCGAGGGGTGAGATAAGTAAAACGGGAGTTCGGGGGGGGGGGGGCGTTACCGTCGGATGTTTTTTCAACTTAATGCAAAGAACATTTACCTTTACAACCCCTTAAGGCTGATTTCAGTGTTAACGTTAAAGAAGTGGTAGTTCAAAGCTCTATTGGTCCGCCTGTTTAAAATTGCCCTTATCTTTCTGAGTTGGCCTGCAATGAACACTGCTAAATGAAGAAATAAGGGGCGGCTGAACTGTACATATTAACTAGCTGTGTTTTGTTTTTTTTTGGGGGGGGGGGGGGTTCATTCAAGGTATTAAAATAATGTGTTACATGAATTTTTATGGAAAATTTGGTTATGAAATCGCTGTGCACCTTTTAAAATAACATGGATATTAGAACAGAGAAAACTACTGAAAATAACCTATAAAAGACTTATGATAGCTAGTGTATATGAGTTAATATTGTATTTAAATATTATTCTTTTTATATTTTAATGTAGGAATGTTTCCCTTTTCTCTTGATTCTTAATAAATGCACTTCAACCAGCTGTCCTTGTACAAAATGATTTAGGAAAGAAAACACAAGAAAAAGCTAAATTCTGACAGTTATTTCATATTGCAAGCATCCCAACCTGTTTTATTTAGGATATAATTAAGTGCTATTATGCAAGTGCCATTCCCACTGACGCTTCTTGGTCTGTCAACACTTCCATTGAGGGCTGGTAGTAAGATGTGATATGCTGACAGAAAAAGAAAAATTTAAGATGTAAGTTGAAAAACAACCTGTTAGCACGTAGCTTTTTGCTGAGATTTTTTCCGAACTGTGCAGAACAGTGCTTGCTTCATTCCCATAATAAAATTTCACTGACATTGACAGACATTAAAGGGCCACTATCACAAAAAAAATTGTATTTTGATAACTGCGCCCTTTGAATACGTGTATTAAAAAAATCAGTATGTTGATTCCATTATTAGTTTACAGTATATGTCTTTATTTATATTTTATCTACATTTACTTGCCAACCAAGTTGTTCAGCAAAAGGGACTGTGATAGCGGTTGAGACAAACTATAGCATTGCCAGGGGTGTATATTTATCAACCTTTTATTCACATGACTTAAATGTATATCCACTTTTGCAGTCAACATTTTGGAAAACATCATGATATATTTGTTATATGTTCCCATTCACACAGCATGCCTTCCTTTTTTTTTAATATATATATATATATATATATATATATATATATATATATATATATATATATATATATATATATATATATATATATCATACTTTTTAGACGTTTCTCATGAGAAGGTGTTATGGCTGACTGCAAGGTTTTTGAACAATGTCAGAGTAAGGCCCCGTACACACGACCAGTTTCCTCGGCAGAATTCAGCTTCCGACCGAGTTTCTGGCTGAATTCTGCCGAGAAACCCGGCCGTGTGTACACTTTCGGCCGAGGAAGCCGACGAGGAGCTCGGCGAGGAAATAGAGAACATGTTCTCTATTTCCTCGTTGTTCTATGGGAGCTCTCGCCCCGTCGAGCTCCTCGGCGGCTTCAGTGCTGAACTGGCCGAGGAACTCGATGTGTTTGGCACGTCGAGTTCCTCGGCCGTGTGTACGAGGCCTCAGTCTGTCCTAAGTCTGTCCTCATGCACATAAAATGCAAGAAGCATAGCCTCTAAACTTTTAACCCTCTGTGAAGATAGACAATAGGCCAGATTCACGTAGATCTGCGGCGGCCCGCAAGTTTCACGGGCAAGTGCTTGATTCACAAAGCACTTGCCTGTAAAGTCGGGGCGGCGTAGCATAAATCCCCCGGCGCAAGCCCGCATAATTCAAATCAGCCGGGTAGGGGGCGTAGAGCATTTAAATTAGGCGCGTTCCCGCGCCGAACCTAATGCACATGCGCCGTCCCTAAAATTTCCCGACGTGCATTGCGCTAAATGACGTCGCAAGGACGTCATTGGTTTCGACCTGAATGTAATTGACATCCAGCCCTAATTACGGACGAGTTACGCAAACAACGTTAAATTTCAAAATTTTGACGCAGGAAATGACGGCCATACTTAACATAGGATACGCTACCTAGGGGGCATGTTTATCTTTACGCCACGTATCGCTTACGGAAACAGCGTATCTGTACTGCGACGGGCAAGCGTACGTTCGTGAATCCGCGTAACTACTCATTAGCATATTCTACGCCGACCTCAATGGATGCGCCACCTAGTGGCCAGCGTAAATATTGCACCCTAAGATACGGCGACACAGGCCGTCATATCTTAGGCATGTTTAAGTGTATCTCAGTTTGAGAATACATTTAGACATACGACTTAGATTCGGAGTTACGTCGGCGTATCTACTGATACGCCGGCGTAACTCTTTGTGAATCTGGCCCAATGTTTAAATCAAGTTACAACTGATAATGAAGATCTGCCTGCACACTACAAATATGGTTCATTTTGGCAAACAGCTCTCCAGCCCACTCATAAACAAAGAGAAGGATGTAGGATTTTTACTTGCTCGAGAATCCAGTATAGAGCATATAAAAAACAAAGGCTGCCATTTTCTTTTCTTTCTTTTTAAGTTATTCTATGTAAATGGAACATGTAACAAATATAAAGTAGGTGTTATCTTGGCTGCAAAAGTGCAAATATACTTAATATTAGAGAAAAAAACGTTGCTGCTGGTCAAGCACCCCAGTAGTGTTCTAGTTTACCCCAACCCATGGCAGAATCATATATTGTGTATATGAATTGCTTTATCACTGCATATTTTTTCAAGTATGGGCACTGAATTATCAATTTTTGTATAGTTATTTTTAAATGGGACAGCACACTATTAACACAGCACATATAAATAGTCCAGTATTCAGGATTCATCAGCTGCAGTGGTCCTGTTATCATTTTGGAGCTGAGCAAATGGACTGATCTACTGTATATATCCAAAGCTTGTAGCATTGTAAATTTTGGAGAACATGGACAATATAAATGAAGGTGAAATGGATTAATATTCTTTATACTGGTAAGTATTAGCAATATACATTTGCAAATACAATATTTGTTTTCCAAGTAGTGATTCTTTTCTAAGTCACTTGTATGTCAGTTATGTTTACAGCACATCCCTTTTGCTTCATACTGCTGATGGAAGTATAGTACACACAGTAGTAATAAATTATTTTTACTTGTTCAGCTTTTGTCCCTTTTGCAGGGCATGACAAACTGATGCTGATACAGCAATCTACCCAGGTTTTTTTTTTTTCTAGGATGGCAGCTCCACTTCTGATGCAAAGAAAAAAAGATCAATTTTGTGGAATTCAATCCGATTTTTCACCAGAAGTAAGGTGTTGTTTATTGATTAAGCTGACCCTTAAATACAGTATATGTTTGATGCAATCTCTATGTCAAAGAAATTGCATTGTGATGTATATAGCCAGTAATGCCTATACGTTTGAATATGTATATAGTATCATACACATGGCATTTCATTCCTCCTGTATTGGAACTATACCCTCTGCCCTCATGTTGTAAAATGCTGTGCTAACTGTTGGCACTACATAAATCCTGTATACTAATATATTTTTTTAAATGGTATAAAATTATGTCAATTTTATATAATACAAATGTATACTTTATATAGTATGTACACACACACACACTGTTTATTATAGCATTACTATAGAGTATGTGTGTATGTATATATACTATATATATATATATATATATATATATATATATATATATATATATATATATACACACTATAATTTAATAAGAGTGTGTGTAAAGTAAAATCAGGCTGTTATCATATATAAAATATAGATAGATATAATAAAAATGCCTCAGTAATAAACCAAATAAAGGTAGCCCTCTTTTACTGTATGGGTCCTACTGGTTTTTCTACTGATCCTATACTTGTGATCTTATGAAAGCTTTTAGCCTATAAATGTGAACTATGTTGCTAGTTTTACACATTCACAGTTGTGTTTGAAGGTAACTGCCAGTAGACTGTGCCAGTGGAGCAGTCCTAGGAGGTGACAGCAGTAACCAAATCCTCAGCCTTGATTATAATTGCACACACCCAATTGCAATGTGGAGAGAGTGATGTAGTTGTGCTTTGAGAGTTGGAGCCCAGGGAAAAAATACCTCGGCACTTGGAGCAGAAACAGACATGTAATTCTTTAAAACGCTGCCTGCATTTCAGCGAAGTTTTTATAGGGATTCTCAAGGATTTCAGGTCTCTCTATAAACACAGTATTCAGGGCATACATAGTCAAACACGCAGGACAAACAATTGCTTTTAAAAATCACTTAACCATTTCGTTTTGACAAACCTATTATTGTGTGTAAATTCAAAGAAAACTTGGGTAACTGGTATTTCTCCCTCTTGTGTGGTATACTTTGCTGAGCGGTTGGGGTTGAAGGGGTGGGAATGAATTTGAAAAGGTAAGGGGGGCATAACAAAACGTCTGCTGTAAATTAAAGAAATAATCTCTAATGTCAGCTACACAAGCACACATTGGTGTGCCAAATAATGCTCATATATGCTATACATTTGCATGTCTTTAGGCATATGGAAAATGCATATATATATATATGATATGCACGTATATGTATTGATGTATATAAAATATGATATATATTTGCTTGTCTTGGTGCATATAAAACATGCACATACATGATATATTATGTATATAAAAATGTACGTATATAATATACATGTGACATGTCTATGTCCTTATTCAGATAAAAAATCTGGTATTGATGCATTTAAAAAAAGTGAATATATAATATAAATGTGTATGTATTTATGTGTGTGTGTGTGTGTGTATATATATATATATATATATATATATATATATATATATATATATATGTATAGAGAGAGAGAGAGAGAGAGAGAGAGAGAGAGAGAGAGAGAGAGAGAGAGAGAGAGAGAGAGAGAGAGAGAGAGAGAGAGAGAGAGAGAGAGAGAGAACACATCCTGTAGTAATAAAGTATTAATAATTTACTGCTAGGCATATGTATTTATAGGGACCTGTATTAAAATGTGAGTATTAGAGAGAGAGGGAGAGAGAACACGTCCTGTAGTAATAATACTTTATAATAATTTACTGCGCTAGGCATATGTATTTATATGGACTTGTATCAAAATGTGAGTATTAGAGAGATAGGGAGAGAGAGAACACGTTCTGTAGTAATAAAGTATTAATAATTTACTGCTAGGCATATGTATTTATAGGGACCTGTATTAAAATGTGAGTATTAGAGAGAGAGGAAGAGAGAACACGTCCTGTAGTAATAAAGTATTAATAATTTACTGCTAGGCATATGTATTTATAGGGACCTGTATTAAAATGTGAGTATTAGAGAGAGAGGAAGAGAGAACACGTCCTGTAGTAATAAAGTATTAATAATTTACTGCTAGGCATATGTATTTATAGGGACCTGTATTAAAATGTGAGTATTAGAGAGAGAGGGAGAGAGAGAGAGAGCAGGTCCTGTAGTAATAAAGTATTAATAATTTACTGCGCTAGGCATATGTATTTATATGGACCTTTATTAAAATGTGAGTATGAGAGAAAGAGAGAGAGAGAGAGAGAGAGAGGCTGTGAATAATTGCACGCAAATATGGTGTGAAAATGTTCAACTCCTTTAGTAAATCAGCTCAAGTGTGTATTCACTCATCTTTTGGCCTCACTGACATCCCTCCTCTAGTTTTCTCTATGACATTTAGTTTTCTGCTTTTGTAAAACTGGATTTTTTTTTGCCTACAACCAACCATTACATCTAGCTGTCTTAACATATACATCAACTTTAGCTCCAGGGTCAGGTCTCCTTGCTAGCTTTTAATAATGTCACAAAAGGAACAAACACTGGTGCACTGGGCTCTGAAATAAGGGGGGGGGGGGGGGGTATAGCATTGGAGGTCTAAATCACAGTTCGGCTTAAAAATCTTGTTATTAGTTTCCTTATAATCAGCAATTCTGCTGTGTGGGTGTATAGAACACCGATGAAGGTTACACAGAGTTCTATCTAAATATCCTTTGCTGGGTCCACTGAAGGCAGTCACTGTGATGCTCTAGTATGGAAATGTAACTACCTATAGACCAGAGCGGATGGGGCAGTAATAATAATTTGCTGCCCATGTGTAAAATAGTATTTTAAAATCAATTTTTTGATTTCATAACCCAAGGTCTCATTCTTTTTTGTTTTTAACTTGCCACTTCCTAAAGACCTTTAATATTTGATACATATTTTGCAGCATATATCTGATGTGTTGTAGCTAATCAATAATAATGGTAACATCTTCAATGTTCCAAAGTAGGTTACAGGAGATAAATATGCAAATTAAATGACAGCCTTTAATGGCGACCTTTATTTATTTATCCCTGTAACCCAGCATATAGATGTGTTAGCCAATAGATACCCCAAACAACCAAAACCAATCAATAAATCTGAAATGAAAACATTCCGATTTCATTTAGTTTCACAGAACCTCAGATGATCAAAGTTGAATGTAAAGCCCACTGAACCTGGCGGATGCAAAGAACTAGCGCAAAGTTTACACTATTTAGAAAATTGCTCGCTACATTTTTGGAAGCTTAAAAAAGTTTGCGGTCAAGGCATGATAACCTATCACATTTTTACCCGACTTTTCTAAAGACCACCAGGGAATAAAATAAAAAAAAAAATCAAGCAAAATCAATGTTGATACATTTATTCTTATTTTTAAAAGAAAATGTAATATTACATCATAATAAATAACAAAAAGTTAGCCAGCAAAAAACACAAAAAGCTTTGCATAAATCTGTTTTATTCCCATGCTCTTAATTTTTTGGAGAGAAAAAAAAATAACAAAAAGAAAGTATTCACAAAAAAAAAAAAAAAAAAACATAAGTTATAAAACAAAAAAAAGACACTGCATTCTTATTCACGACATTATAATTACTATACACATCCACTCATCCACATGACCGTTACCACAGATGTACAATACACTGAGAAGACTGGAGGGGGAAGAAGAAGGTGAGAGTGTGATTGTAGGGGATGGAAGAATTTCAAATCCTTCTAACACAAGTTATATCTGTACCCTTCAATAACCCAAGAGAGCCTGGAGGACAATTCTACTATGAGGGTTGATTTACTGAAGGAATACAGAAAGTTCACTTTGCAATGCAAAATATTTTCGCTGAACGCACATATTATTTATTTATTTATTTGCTGTATCTACCTTCATGTTGTTCTTGGGTGGTTGTAGGTTCACACAGCTATGTTAATAGGATGAAGCTATGGTCCCTTTTTTTCACATGGTCTAAAGTGAACAGTCATTTTCAAGGATGTTTCTAGACCATAGCGACCAGGACTTCTACTGAGTGCCCGGGTCTCCTTTGAGATAAGCAGATGATATATTTCTATACATTATACAGCTTTGGGAAGCATTATATAAATGATCTACTTTTAATCCATCAATTTGCTTTGTTATCATACTGTGACGTTACAGGTAGTTTTTTTTAACAACATTTTTGTTCAGTTAAAAATATTATGTAGACTTGAATTTGGTGCAAAGTGGTCATCATGGTATCCTCTACCAGTCCCTCGTGCATACTGGGCTTAAAAACACTATTTTTTTTTACATATCCTTAGGAGTGTTTAGCTTGTTTTTTTTTTTTCTTTTTTTTTCTGCCAGAAAATTCCAATCAAAAACGCAAACTTTATTTTTTCCCTGCCTCTAAACGCTGAGCTTAAAATATAACGTTCCAATGTGAAAGCACACATAGAATAACATTGAGCTGCTTCTACAGGCAAAACAGACTGAAGACACAGCGTTTTTAAGGCAGTGTACATAGACCCCTGTGTACCGGTGCCTCTGGTCTATTAGGAACCTAGACACACACCAATCCAGGAGTGTTGTTAGACCCTGACATGTGCCACTGGTATTTCACGTCCAGGGTCTCCTATTGGTACATTCTCTGCTTTATACAGTTTTAAAACATTGTATACTTTATATACTTTTCTTTCTATTAATTATAAACACTTTGTGAAAGTGTGACATTGTTTTCAGTTAAATAGTATATTAGACTTTAAATTGGTCCATAATGGTCATGGTGGTATTCTACCAGTCCCTTGTGTGCCCATTGGTGCTCCTGATCTATCAGGACCCTAGAAACCCTACTAATCATTAAGCCAAATAAGAATTCTCTCCTTTAGTAAATCAACCTTGAAGAGTGTTAGGAAACTGTATCCCCAAATAATGGGGGATTAAAGAAAAACTCTGAATTTGACCGGGTGTTTGTATAGAGCCCAGATTTCCTGGACACAGTCCATCAGTAAGCCAAAATAGACAATTCCCCAAAATCTTACTTTTAAGGCAAATTTATGAAATCCGGAACAATTATCGTTTTAATTCACCTGGGCTTCAAATCCACACTAGCTTCAGTCTTTATAAATCGCAGCAATCCCATTTCTCTCAGGTAAAATAATCCTCGAATTTTTGTGTTTCACATCCTTTTACAGAAAAGCATGATGACATAAGTTACATTAGGATATCTGTTCAGCCATCGGGAAACTGTGGAGTATGTCATTTATGACCTGGCTCAAAAGGTATTTCAATGCACCAGTAGGATTCTTGCGTTATTGTTTCCGTTATTTTATTTTATTTTACATAGCATATTTAAGATACATGGGGAGCCTAAAACATAAAAAAAAAAAAAAACTGCAGATAAATAAGGACGATCTATTTAGATCGAAGCATAGCATAAATACAATTTGGAGGATCATGTGGGGTATGAATTAGGTGCATATGGAGTTATTAAATCCTTGTTCTCCGGGTGGGAACTGTCGTTTAATCGCAGAGGTGGTAACTTGCACGTTATTTGGAAACCATCACATTTTTTTTTTATATAACTGGACAGACATCAAGATCCATGCATTAAAACAGTTTATTCAACTGCGGCGCACAATCTGACACAAGTAACTGCACACCTATATTTACATATAACCTTTTTAAGTGGTTAACCCTTATTTTTTTAATACCTAAAATTTTTCCTCTCCCCCCTAGATCCACCCTCTGCAAACTCCTGTTTTGCAGCGATAAATGGTCACCAATCTCAGTGTATACCACAAAACAGTCCCCCTTGTATCTGATTACCACCAAGAATTTATATCTGAACACGTTACCTCCACTAATCTCTATATAAAGTGGACAATGGAAACTCCTGTGCAAGTTCAAGTACCTACAACCCGCATAATCCAGAGAGAAGATTGCAACTCATCCATGTTTTAAGTCTGATGTCTCTTGCAAAAAAAAATAAAAAATCCTGGTCCATCCTCAAAAAAAAAAGCAAAGTCCACAGGGCATAATGATCTGAGGCTCAGTCCATCAACTATTATATTGACACGCGTTCAAACTAGATCCTGGGCTTTGTAAGCTGCTGTATCCAAAAGTTGAATGTTGCTTGGATTTAAGTCTAAGGCTGGCCAAACTGGAATTACAAGTGTCTCTATAAACTGTATATGGAGAACCAGGAGGTCCATATGGACAAGCCGTTGAAGACATCGCTGAGTTGAGCGAAGAACTGCTTATATTATTAAGATTATTGATGTTATTTAGACTTGAGTTTGGCATACCAGGAACAGCAGAGTGCCCCATACCGGATGGCATGCTCATGGAAGAGATTGAGCTTGGACCAGAGAACATAGACTGAGAAGACAATGGACTCATGGAGTTGAAGAAGGTGAAGCTTTTTGTGGACAAAGGAGCAGGAGTCAGACTTTTAGTAGCCCAGTTGTTGTATGGGTAGCCAGCATACACATCATCATAGGGTTGCATGAGACCGCTGAATTGAGGAACATAGCCATTTTTGCACAGGTCCATCTGTTGGTTGCGTTCTCTTTTCCTCCACTTGGCTCTGCGGTTTTTAAACCAGACCTGCAGGTAGAATAACCGGTACATTGTCAGACCTTATAGCAAAAGGATCACCCTCACACTACATAGAGATCTTACAATATCTACACTGTTCTGACCTCAATAAGAACACAACAATCTGGTCTTTGAGGGTCAAATGACCAAATACGATAACAACTGCCTCCCTATTAATTAGAAGCACGTATATGTTGGCAACAGCTGCTACTCCTTGATAAACAGTCATAACCAGAATTGTGCCCATGGCTTATATCTTCATCAAGCCAGGTTGGAGTTTATTATAAACCGTGTATAACACATTCCTTGCAACAAAGCTTCTGCGCAAATGAGAATTGGCATAAGTGCAGCAAAGAATTAAATATCCCCTTGGAGGACATAATCATGGAATAAGGATAATTAATACAGAGCGTGTGTATTGAGGGTACTAAAGTAGTCTCATTAGTATAATTACTCTAGGCACTGTAACTGTATAATCCAATACTACACAAATCCCCTACCAAAAAAGTTATGAGGTCAATGGGATATCAAATGGTGTTTCATTTAGGTATTTACTTAATTGACTTTATTTTTGCTTCAAATTTGAATGCATGTTATGAAGGAATCGTTAAAAAAAACATCGGTAAAGTAATAGTATGCGCCTGATTTATTAAATCCAGAAAAAAATTAAGCGGAGTTGTTGCCTAAAGCCACAAAATAGATTCTTCTTTAATTCCCCAGTAAAGTGAAAGGGGAAACTTTATTGGTTGCTATTGGTAACAATTTTAAGCAGCTGATTTACTAAAACAACCGAGATTATGTAGGTATGAAAAAGGTGAAGATGTGTTTAATCATGGAATCAAAGTGCAAGCAAAGACCTATTTCTTTAGTAAATCAAGCCAATGTTTGTCCTCATTCAGCTGCAATGAGTCAGTTCATATTAAAAAATAAAAATACACAACACTATTTAACCAATAAAATATAAAATCAAAGATTCTGGAATGGTGGCGCCATTTGATTTTGTAGAAATTAGATTTTTTTTCCTAGAGAACGTTTTTAGGAAATAAACAGCTAACCAGGGATTGTGAACACAACGACCAATGAGGCTTGAAAGCTGTGATCACCAAATTGGTGGTGAGACTACAAGAATCAGCCTTATAAAAACTTGACCGTAGGTAGGAATTCTCTGATTTCTACAGCCAACAGTTCTTCAGCCAAGATGGAACTCAATTAGTTAAGTCCTCAGTCCAATTCTGTATTAACAGCCTCCAGGGCACTCTGCTTCTAACACTGACTTACATTGTTCAGTATGGTTTCCCACATATGGCTGCACTACAAGTCCCAGCTTGCGAACTTGCTAAGGTTTACTCCAAAAGGTTATGTGCCACATCAGCCTAGCATACCCTACTGTCTCAGTATGCCCTCACCAACTCCAAATTACAGCCATAGCTTTTATGGAATTACTTTCTGCACTTAAAGTGTTCCTGCATCGGAGATGTAGGTACTGTAAAACACATATGTAGGCAGTTAGTTGTGGTACTATAAGTCCTGGTCTACAAGTCAACAATAGCTTGAAACTTGCCACCGCCATGATGCAATCCCTTCTATAGTTGGCTTCCACTTTGGCGGAACTGTATGGCTCAAAACCGTATACGAAAATCATATGCATAAATTATATATACATTAAAGCTGATCTCCAATGCTTTTTCCCCATATTTGGCTTCCACTGTGGTGGAACTGTAAAGCCCAACCACCCCCTGCAAAGCTTATGTATAAATTATATCTACACTAGCTGGCCACGGTGGCTTCTTCTCCATATTTGGCTTCCCTGTTGTGGAACTAAAGGGACCAGCCACCATCTGCAAGGCATATCATGTATAAATATTTTTTACACCAAAGCTGTTCACCATGACTTCTTCTCCTTTGTGGGTCCACGGTGGTGGAACTGTAAAGCCCAGTCACCTGCTGCAAAGCCTATGTATACATTAAGTTGGCCACTGCGACTTCTTCTCCATAGTTGACTTCCCATGTGGTGAGTGAGGGACTAAAAGGCCCAGCCACCACCTGCAAGGCGTATCATACATACATTATATTTACACCAGCACTGGCCACCATGCTTTCCTCTTCATAATTGATTTCCACTGATGGAACTGTAGGGCCCAAGCATTGCCTGCAAGGCATATCTTGTATAAATCATATTTATATAAAAGCTGGCCAGCATGGCTTGCCTCCTTCTTAATGAAAGTTCAGTGGAACTACAAGTCTCATCCTGTAAACTAGCTGCCAGATTTTCAGTTTCCCTACAGCTGGAGAACGTCATTTGCCTGCTTTAGCTCTCTGCCATCTGGATATGCAAGTTAGTCATCTATTACTTACCATTTACTACACCTCTATTACTAAACTTTTGCAGGTTGGGCTGGTGTCTCATTCATTATAATAATCCAACAGCTGTATTTGCTATATATACTGCATACCCTCACCTCTGTAACAGACTTCCAGTCCTGTTCAAGGAGATGGCTTTTTTCCTGCATTTAAATCCCTTTCTTCAAATTTAGCAAGCATATTAATTGGCAATGCTTGATGTTTTATCAATGGCCTCTCTTTAATGATAAAAAAACTATTGGTGCACTAGTAGACCAGCACTTCCGACTACTTACACAGCATCATAAAATTCCCTTGTTACAGATCATAAAAAGGGTATTGGATTAGTAATGTTTAAGGAAAAATCTTTACATTGCCCTTTGGATATGCAGTCTATGCATGTATAACTAATTAGGATTTACTGCTCTGACCAGTTGCAGAGTTGACTCTGCTCTGTGAACACGCAAAGCGCCTTGGATTTTGTTTTAATATAACTCATTGCCATTCAGTTCCTTTACAGGTACACACAACACGCACGGTACAAATAACGACTTGACAGAAAGCTCTCCTAATTAAAATGCTATTTGCTGTAGAAACACACCAGACAGGCTCGTTGGTCGCTGTTTCTAGCCTAAATGAAAGCAAGTAAACCCTTGAGGAATCATAATTAGAAAAACAGTTTTGCATTGATAATGTGGAATTGCCTTAGATTAAATACTTTGCTGAGGCATGTTATTTTGACCAATTGTGTGCAGATAATTTGCTTTCCTTCTTCTCTAAAATAAAACAATCAAGTGTTTCAAATTGGAAAAGAGAATGGAACATGGAAGAGTGTCAGCTTTTTTTCACTCTGCACGTTCTAATTATATTATTATTATTTCTATAATTGTTATTTTTAATGTTATTGTTATTATTATTAATATTATGCACCTAGGTTGATGTTACTGCTACTCACAGCAACTATATATAGTAGCAACATTCTAGTTTTATATATATATATATTAATCTTTTATATAATATATATTAATATATATATATTAATCTGTTTGCAAGCATTTGATTTTTTTCTAGAATTACATTGTAATTAATGCATTTTAGTTTTTGTTCCAAAATTTAGATACAATTGTTATTTTTACGCACAAATATATATTTTACAGTACACTGCTTTGGTCTTGAATTGTTATGACATTATCGTGGCAGGAAATTAAAGAAATGAAACCGCTGATATCTATCTATCTATCTATCTATCTATCTATCTATCTATCTATCTATCTATCTATCTATCTATCTATCTATCTATTTTTCTATCTATCTATCTATCTATCTATCTATCTATCTATCTATCTATCTATCTATCTATCTATCTATCTATCTATTTTTCTATCTATCTATCTATCTATCTATCTATCTATCTATCTATCTATCTATCTGTCTGTCTGTCTGTCTGTCTGTCTATCTATCTATCTATCTATCTATCTATCTATCTATCTATCTATCTGTCTGTCTGTCTGTCTGTCTGTCTGTCTGTCTGTCTGTCTATCTATCTATCTATCTATCTATCTATCTATATGTCTGTCTATCTATTTATCTATCTATCTATCTATCTATCTATCTATCTATCTATCTATCTATCTATCTATCTATCTATCTATCTATCTGTCTGTCTGTCTGTCTGTCTGTCTGTCTGTCTGTCTGTCTATCTATCTATCTGTTTGTCTATCTATCTATCTATCTATCTATCTATCTATCTATCTATCTATCTATCTATCTATCTATCTATCTATCTATCTATCTATCTATCTATCTATCTATCGTTACTTACTCTAATCATCTCTGCCTTGCCTCTACCTTTATTATGAAAGTGGGATTTCTCCCCATAGACTAAAGCTGGATACACACCACCATACAACTTTTGTTGTTTGTTTTCCTTTTAGATTTTACCTTCAACTATGTAGTGCAAGGTCCTGTCTGATTGCAAACAAATTGAAAGTATTTAGGTTTGACCTCATATTATATGGTTTTGGTAAATCCAAAGGAAAAATTCCAAAGAAAATTGTATAGCTTTAGTGCATGTCTCCTTTATCTTAGAAAAAAGGCCAGATAAGAAAAGAGCAATCTAGACCGGTAATACTAAGGGACAGCTGGGGAACTTTTCGGTGCTATCACAGAATTTTAAATGAAATACGAGTTTCACAAGGATGAAAGTGCAAAATGTAAACCAGTTTCTAAAATGAATAAAAAAATAAAAATAAAGATAAAAATGTCTATAGGACTTGAAGTACACCGCTAGAAATTCGCATACAGGTCCCCAAATTAGAATATAGGCAATAAATAAATAAATAGGCCAATGTGAATGTATCTGTGCCAATTTGTTATTCTGCATTATTATGATGGCTGTAATGAAGGGTTTCTTGCAGACAGAACATTGCATCTATTCAATGGTTAATCAATGGTTACAGAGTGGTCACAGCATAGCAGGGCAAAGCTTTTCACTAGTCTAAATTGCTATTTTACAGCCATGAAGGAGATAAGACGATGTTCTTGCTTGCAGTATAACCTCCCCATGTGTAAATGCTTACAGAGTTTAGAGCAAGCACCAGGTACCTTACAACATACACTATTATTCTAAGTATCATGTTTCAGGTTTCAAAAATGATATATAATAGAATTTAAAAAAAACAATGCAGATCATTTGCGTGCATGTTTGTACATACACAAAACAGAGCCAGGCGTTTTCAGTTCTCTTTTATCGCATCAACAGTCAAAGCTGCTTCATTCTACAGCTAGGGAGGATTTACATGATAGCGGCAGGCTCTTTGCATATTGTGTACCTGAGCTATGTCTCTATCCAGCTACCTGCCACAGCAATATCTATCAGGGATGAAAGGCATCGCTATATTTATTGTACGCCATGGAACAAAAAGGCGGCTCTGTTATTAAATGATCTGTTTATTATTTATAGCATCGCAAATTACAGCTACAAATAGCTAGCGATCAGTGCACACCGACCGAATGCTAAAAGATAATCTAATTGTATTATTTATTTTATTTAATAACTTTTTGTTATATAATATATTGAGACATGTTACCACTTTTGAACCACATATAACTATTGAAACTACCTATCATCTCCTGAGAAAATAGAGATTTCTTCAGCAATGGGTATTAGAAAAATAATAATACTGCCCTCTAGTTATCCCCATCAATGTGTCTACAAATGAGCTCAGGATTAGGAGAATGGAGACAACAAAAGTAGTTGTGTCAGTACTAAAAAATACACACACACACACACACATATATATATATATATATATATATATATATATATATATTACAGCATTTCTTCTCAATGGGGTAGATTTACTAAAACTAGGGAGTGCAAACTCTGGTGCAGCTGAGCATGGTAGCCAATCAGCTTCTAACTTCAGCTTGTTGGTTTCTAAGCTGAGCTGCACCCGATTTTGCACACTCCACTTAGTAAATCAACCCCACTGATGGATAGAAAAGGGCAGATTTTATTCTGCACACTGGTCTTAAAAAAACGTATGTTCTCTTATACAGTATAGCGTTTTTTGTACAAAGTCTAGACGAGTTTAAATGAGTTTTAAGTTTTTCTGCCAGTAGCTCCAATCAGAAACGTGAACCAGAAGTTTTTTTTTTTTTAAAGAGGTTAAAATATTCCTGTAATCGTCCTAATGTGCTTGGACACATAGGATAACATTGAGTTGCTTCTACAGGTAGAAGCAACGTTTTTTAAGCCAGTGTACATGGAGCCTGAAGTCCCAAGCTAATTTAAGAATAGAGAGAACGAACTGAGTGTTTTCTGAGCTTAGTGATTGTTTTCACTTCGATCCAATCATAATTTTTTATTTTATTTTTTATGTACCCTGCACGATTGGATATTCAGCGAGAGCACAGGTTCATTTTATTTACTAACATTCACTTTTCAAAATGAACACACAATTTGCAAGCAAACGTTCACTTCTACCCTTCTACTCCTTAGTATATCATCTCCACTGATCACAAGAGTTAAAACCTTTTTTCCAGTTTTGGGATCAAAATCTTTTCATATAAGTGCAATGCTTCCTTGTAAGATTTTTTTTGTGACTAGTTTAAGTAGGACCTAACTCCAACATAGAGAAGACTTTAGGCCCCTTAAAACTTCTCTTCATATCGAACTTTCCACTATGCCTAATGCCTTCTGAAAATTCTGCTGTATAAAAGCACTCAGGGGGTGGGAAGTCTATTGGCTAACAGTGCGCTCATTCAATGCCTTTATACAACATTACACAGTTTGCTGCTACCATACACAAGTCTATCTTCCAAATCTAAATTAAGATGAGTTGTTTTCTTCTTTTTTGGGGGGGTGGAGGTGGGGTCATTTTCAGTTAGAATCCTTTACATATAACAGGCTGCTTTATATTTAGGACGTCTAAAAATTCAATCTTATTGACCTTTTGCAGCTACTTTTAACTATTATTTTTTTACATGCAAATCATTTCCGTTTCTTCAATCTTTTATTAGGGGCCATATGAAATGAACCTTTCAATCTCAGTTTGCCTTGAGGTTCAGTTCTGGGTTTTACTTTCCATCTGGTCTTTGTTTGGGGGCACTACTATTTTAATGTGTCTCTGTGCAAAATGAAACAACTTAAACTAAAAACAAGTCAACGAAAATAAGGGGTGTAAGGAGTTGGATCCATCCACCTCTTATTACATAGACAAAGCTGTACACATAGGAAAAATATGAAATGTACAGTGCCACCAAGGGAGGGGTAACCGACAGAAAATCGGCATTGTGTCATGGAAAGCCAGCACACAGTTATGTCTTTAATGCAAAGGAAAACTTTATAGAATAAAATTACATTATTATAAAATGTATACGAACGGGGGTGTTGATAATCATTTCAATTTAATTTAGTAGTATAGGCAAAATGTTTTTATACTTCAGTTAGGCTCCATGAACACTGGGCTTAAAAAAAGTCTGTTGGGAGTAAAGAACGCTCATATAGAGCATTTTTTGTACAAAGTTTAGACGAGTTTAGAAGAGTTTATATAGTTTTTTTTTTGTCTCCAAGCTCCAATCCGAAACTTGAACCAGAAGGTTTTTTTTCCTACCTACAAAGTTAAAATATGCCTCTTAATGTCCTAATGTGCACAGACACATAGGATAACATTGAGCTGCTGCTTCTACAGGCATAACTCCTGTAGAAGCAGCGTTTTTAAGCCAGTGTGCATGGAGCTTAGAGTTTTCCTGTTAGCAAAAAAATCCTTTTTTAAATGGTAGGCATATTAATGATTTATCATTTTAATCTATTTATGTGTGTGTGCATAAAAAACGCCTGCTGCATTCCTTTATAGAATTACACAGGCACATACTACTACTACTACTACTACTACTACTACTACTACTACTACTACTACTACTAATAATAATAATAATAATAATAATAATAATAATAACAATATATCTATCTATGCATCTATCTTATTATCTACCTATGTATCTACCTTTATATAGATAGATAGATAGATAGATAGATAGATAGATAGATAGATAGATAGATAGGTAGTAGGCTTCATGCACCCTGGGCTTAAAATAAAAAAAAAAAACGTCTGTTCTATTTGGAGTAAAAAACGTCCATATAGAGCATTTTTTGTACAAAGTTTAGAAGAGTTTAGGAGAGTTTTATGTTTTTTCGAGCTCCAATCAGAAACTAGAATGAGAAGGGGTCTTTTCCGGCCTCTAAATGTTGTACTCAAAATATGCCTCTTAACGTCCTAATGTATATGGACATATAGGATAACATTGAGTTGCTTCTACAGGCAGAACACAAAACTCCTGTAGAAGCAACGTTTTTATGCCAGTGTGCATGGAGGCTTAATACAGTACAGCATACTACCTATATGTATGTATATATATATATATATATATATATATATATATATATATATATATATATATATATATATATATATATATATATATATATATATATATATATATATATATATATATATATATATATATATATATTACAGTATACTACCTATATTGTTGTTGCTGTATGTATGTATATATATAGCAACAACAATAATAACATATTTTGCTTGTTTGTGATTTCAGCACCTAAACTTTGTGCACTTGAACCCTGACTGTCACCTTAGTGGTGGGAGTCATATTAGATTGCACCTTTTCAAATTAACCGATGTATTAATCTGTGCCCCATGCTAGGGATGATTAATTGGATTGCTCATGAAACTATCATATGACTTGGCAAAGCCTCCGATCAGAAATAGAGCACTAATACAAATTGAACTTGGCTTTGAAAGTGAGCTGTGTGCAGTTTGTAAAGGAAATGGATCAGATTTCCCAGTTGTGGATTTTCCATTGCAGGTCCACCCAGTGTGCGAGCTTGTGATTGTTGGGCTGCCCGGTACAGTAGAGATTGTGCTGGCCTTACCCTCACTCTGGCCTCTGTCAGATTGGTCCAGACTGCTATCTCCTCTCTCATGCTCATGTCAGGGTAGCGGTTCCTCTGGAAAGTGGCCTCCAGCTCTTGCAGCTGCTGGCTGGTGAAGTGAGTCCTTTGTCTCCGCTGCTTCTTCTTCTTGGAGGGGTCCTCTACATTGCCGTCCTCATTTTTTGGTTCCCCACCTCTATCCTTCTCTGTGGAGAGACCATAGACCCACATCAGTGTCATCATCCAATCACTAAAGTCACCAGCTTTCTGGCTTTTAACAATAAGCTATTTAAAGTCTGAAGGATGAGTGATTACTTACTAGCAGTTCTGAAAACCATTGGTTCTGAATTCATTTAAAAGGCCTCCTAGCAGCTACCCAGATTGCACCTGAACCTAAAGCAGTCTGGATGCTCTGAACAACCAGTAACATGTTTTCTTCTTATTATATTTTCTTATTCAGCCAGAAAGAACGATTTCTGAAACCTGTTTCCTTGTTTCATTTAATTTAGATGTAACTTGATAAGTTACTTTCCGTAGCCCCCTCCCCAAGTCTGCTCCATCTTTCATAATTAAACCCTGTATGTTTTTTCCAGATCTGATCTGTGAAGTCTAGAGACCTTAGCATACTGCATACATCTATTCATAAATACATTTGTTTCTCCACGGCAACATTACATAGGTTAGCCTAATGAATCAGTCATCTACACAGCTTATGTCAAACCATGGACCCTACAGCAGTATGGCACTATACATTATCGTGTCAAGTCCCATTCATAAACTTCTTTTAGATATAAAAAAAGGACAATTTAATGAAAAAGGTTAGCTATTGGCTTCCAGAGATTCACGTGTAAAAAGAAAAGAACTAAAACAATAGGTAGACTATCAGGCCATAATAATATTACAAATATAGAAGAAAAAACAACAACAATTAAATAAAATACTTTATAATGAAAAATTATTATTGATTTATATATGAAAAATATATTTATAATATTATTATAATAAAATAATAATATTACATGTATAAAAACGATTTAATGAAATAGAGACTGGTGTAAAAAGAATAAAACCAAAAATAAGAGGCAGAGTATAGCAGGTCATAATATTATTATAAGTAATAATAATCACCTAAAAAAACAAGAGCTCTGATTTTATACATTTATTAAAATATGTGCAGGAATTAACAATGTAACCCAGAGAAAGCAGAAAGAAATCAATAATCTTTGCAGCGTTCACCCTCCTCACTAGTTTCATAAATGTGAGCTTTGAGGAACAAATATTGGTGCTACTTATGTTACAGGCCCCTTTCAGTAGCTGCTTTCAATAGGCCACAGAGAGAAAAACCCCTGTGGGAGTTTCTTGATATTTCTGTTGAGGTTACCTAAGCTGACCTGTCTAATCTTTACGTGTTGGTGAAAGAAAAAAAAATGTTCTTTACCCATCGACTTATGTTATGTAAACTTGATAGTAGCTCAAGAATTTTTTTTTTTTTAATTGTGCTCATTTTGGTAGTAATTATGTTATGGATGATCTATACAAAGTATTAAAACCGTTGTTGTTTTGACTGTCGCTAGCAATAAATAAATATGTGTATATATATACATATATATATATATATATATATATATATATATATATATAGATAGATAGATAGATAGATAGATAGATAGATAGATAGATATAGATATATATATCTATATATATCTATATATCTATATATATATAGATATATATATATATATATATATATATATATATATATATATATATATATATATATATATATATATATATATATATATATATATATACATATATACTTTTCTTGGTGGGAGGGGTGTTTGGCTGGAATGAAAGATAAAGTTCAATACTATCCCAAGTAAAATACTGATATTTTCCAAGGGGTCAGCATAAAAATTCTCCCAGCTCCTGCCTAGAAAGTAACTAGGCCTGTCCTCAGATAATCCACGGCAGCAGATGTTGACGTATTTCCCCTCAAATGTACTCTTGCACTGCGAATACAAAATATTTATTTTCTTTTGCTATAAAAAACCCCATAAACATGACATCTTTGAGATTAAACACTCCAAAAAAACAAACTACTTTGGGAGTTCCAGACTGATCTTTTCACAGAGCTATAAACAGACACACATGCATAAAAAACAAAAACAAAAAAAATATATCAAAATAAAGAAATACAAAAAAATGCTATTTTTAGAATTGTGAGCACTGTATAACTTTTCATAAAAAGAACAGGGCTTCTTAGCTGTGTGAAAACTCTTCTAATAATATAAGGCCAATCACATGTGTTTGAATTTTTAACTCTAATATACCGTACGGTAGAATGTATATGTGGTTTTATTACAATATATATATATATATATATATATATATATATATATATATATATATATATATATATATATATATATATATATATAGATGTGCAATTTAAAAATCTGGACACAGCTTAAACTGAGACACACAAAGACGATTTTTGCTATTCTGTAGTATTAATATTAGTTAAGATCGCTTATAGCTGGATCTCAATATCTCCTTTTTTTTCTTTCTCATGCATTTCTTTCTGAAAACAGCATAGCAGATCATTGAAAAGCTTTCACATTCATACAATGTCTGAGTCTTATTACCTGGAAGTTCAGTATCGGATGATTCACTGGCTGAATTCTCAATTGGATCTCTAGTTTCTGATGATCTTTGCAAATGGTAGGTGGACGTCATGTCGTGAGAAGGCTGGGGTCTTAAACTTTCAGGCAATCTCTCCAGATTCATCCCCCCTTTAAAAGAATCCATGACAATACTGCTCATGAAACGGGTATTCCACAAGATCCTACACAACCCAAGTCAAATCCAGTTTCTTTCCTTTGCAAAAGGTGGTGGCCCATACAATAATATAAAAAAAGAACAGTCTTTGGAGGGTCGCCTTCAGATCTCCTTCCTCTCAGGCAGTACAAGTTAGGCAGTTTCCAAAGCAGAAATACATTAGATAGCTATAGTGCAAGTTGCTAGCTTGATAGTTTTTAGCTAAAGAGATTAAAGAGACCTGCCCTAGTTGAAATGCCTGCAGTAGACTGGAGCCCCGCCCAGCAGAGGTGACTACCTCCCTGTCTTTGCTAATAAATGACTCTGTGCAGCACTGAACCCAGCCTACAGTCTAGCAAAAGAGCAGCCTGCTAACTCCCCATAGAATCTTGTAACTGCTCTCTAAGGCATCCCAGGTTTACAGGCAACCTCTTTCTTAAAGAGACCCTAACCCTGGTAAAATTCCCACAATCCTCTACTTTCTAGGAGGACAAAAAAAAAACACAATTTCAATACATAACTACAGAGTCATGTTTTTTTTTTGTGAATATTGTATTTTTTAAAACATTTTTTGCATGCTTCTATTATTTTTTTTTATTGTTATAATGTGCCTTGAACTTTACCACTGGGTTGATTTATTTCGTTTTGTATACCTCTGAATACTTTTGTCTCACTACAAATATTGATAGACTCGCACAGAACTCTTAAGCAAATATATACCTTCATACCATTCAAGAATTCACGGCAGATGTGAATAGGCTCAGTCGCTTTTGTTTACAGGGGAGTCCTACACTGCACAGAAAATAGCTTTTCAGAAGAAGAAAAAAAATGAACACATTTGCCTTTTACGTGTTATTGCACAAAAGCTGTATTTCTGGATTGTAAATTAAACAAGCTAAAAATGAAGCTGGCGGGTAACAGAATCATTAAAAAAAAATGAAAATAGAACACAGAGGGAGAGAGAGAAAGATGCCTGCTTTCACAATAAAATGGTCAATTTGCTTAGGAACACTTATGCATAGTGTATGTCATATAAAATGTCTGTAGAGTGTATCTACTGCAGTATACATGTGACTATCGATTTCATGCAATGCAATCGTACGATACTATCTTTCACGCAATGTAAGCACTGTTTAAGGCAATGATAAAATCAGTTTATGCAGTTTGCTACAGATAATTCAACACAGAGGGAGAGAGGGAGAAAGAAAGAGAGAGAGGGGGAGAAAGAAAGAAAGAAAGAAAGAAAGAAAGAAAGAAAGAAAGAAAGAAAGAAAGAAAGAAAGAAAGAAAGAAAGAGAGAGAGAAGAGAAAGAAAAAGAGAGAAAAAGAGAGAAAGAGAGAAAAAGAAAGAGAGAGAAAGAAGGAGAGAAAGAAAAAGAATGAGAGAGAGAGAGAGAAAGAGAGAGAGAGAGAGAGAGAGAGAGAGAGAGAGAAAGAATGAGAGAAAAAGAGAGAGAAAGAAAGAATGAGAGAGAAAGAAAGAGAGAGAAATAAATCTCTCTTGCTCTCTCTCTCTCTATATCATATATATATATATATATATATATATATATATATATATATATATATATATATATATATATATATATATATATATATATATATATATATATATATATATATGTATATATTTATATTTATATATATATAGTGAATTGGTATTAATTCCAAATATTCATGTCTGTCTTATGTTACCCATGTATTACTAAGTTTTGGAACTTGCCCAACATTGGGTCGTATTCTCAGAGAATATCTATTATTTTTACAGCCAGTAAACAAAGTGATCACCCTGACCTTTAATCCTCAAGGAGCTTGTCATTTGTTGATCTGCTAAACAGGACTGGCAGGTCAATAACAGAGCTGACCTGTCATGGGTTAGGAAGGGATAAGTGCTTGGCTTTCTGAACCTTTGCACCTCTGTATAGTGTGGAATCCGCCTATATCGTATTAGTATTTCTCACCTGGTAGAATGGTTGGGGCAAATCATGTGTCATACTTATCTGCATTATCATTAATAGCATTTCTTTACACCCCCTTCACACATTTACTAGATCCCACACCATTATATTCATATTCCAGTCCTGGTGCAAATTTTGAAGGTTTCACTGTGATGTATTTGCCCCACTTTTGTTTTGGAACCTTTTATGGTAATCCTATGATCACTACCCTACAGCAACCAATCACTGAAAAGCTTTTGTTCCCCTAATGTATGAGGGGAAATGGAATTTGGATCCTCACTCATTGCTGGGTGTTACAGCTCAACATAGCACTGTATCCCAACATCATATTCTCTCTGCCCCAACACAGGCCTGTTTTTTTACAAATCTCAGCAGGCCTGTATCACAGAGCATGTTTGGATGTATAGCTTACAATCACTGGTGGCTCACAGAATGCTAGGCCTGCAGATGTCATGACATTATCAGCAGTTCATTGTTTACAGATTAGAAATATCAAAATCTGGCTTCTGATTTATAAATGCACAGCCCTGTATAATAGGACCCGAAGTCCAGTTATTTATAAAAAAAAAAGTAATCTGTAAATACTTATTTCAATCCCTAATGTATATACAGTGGGTATTTTATATCTGATGAGAAAAAATAGGTAAATTAAGAAGAATGCAGCTTTCAGAACCTGGTGTTGTTTATGGCTTCCAATACAATGTATTTAATTTAGAATATAAAACCTGACTGGTTGCTATGAGCAAGTCCTAGGGGTTATGCTAGACCCTGGAACCCTCAGTATGTGTCCCAGCATATCCAGAGTCTCCCTTTGAGATACAGAGATGATATATTCTATACATTATACAGTTTTAGAACACTATATCATTAATGTACTTTTCAGGCCATCTAATATTTATTCTGCCATCATAATGTGGCATTTCATTTTTTGACCAATTCCTTTTTGTTCAGTTAAAGTGGTTGTAAACCTGTTACAACCACTTTTACCTACAGGGTTACCTGTAGGTGCTCGGAAGGTCTCCCAAACCTCCACGGTATAGGATATATTTACAAATAAGACAGGTGCTGATGTCTACAGCCAGGGCTGCTGTTAGAAATTTTGGGGCCTGTACAGCCTACCTGGCAGATGCCCCCATCCCAATATTTCAAAACATTATTTTCACTAAAAATACACCAAAATAATTATTAGCTAATACAAACCTAACAAAGAACCTGTGTGAACCAGCCCTTTTTAAATAATGTTTTACATTTTTATTAAAAAATAATAATTATTTATTTAAAAATTATTTATTACACTGTTAATTTTTTTTTACAGGACAGGGAAGCCGGCAGTGCCACGGGAGGGGGCTTGGCACAGTGACAGAGGGGGCACATGGGGGATCAGAAGTGGGCAGACCAGGGAGGGGTATTAATTAAAGAAATTATGCCCTGTGTCTCTCCCTTTCAGCTGCTGCAGAGAGCAGCATAGGGCATCTTTCTGTAATTGCCCCTCTGCCCAACCACACTGATTCCTCCTGCTGTTCGGGTCCCTCTGTGTGCCTGGGCTCCCTACAGGAGGGCTGGTGGTCCCCCCTATCAGCGGCCCTGTCTATGGCGCATGCACACTTTAGAAACCTTTAGAAACAGCGAGTATGCTATGGTTTCAGGTAAGTGACACATAATGGGCTACTATGCGATGCATAGTAGCCCATTATGCTTTACCTTTGCAGGGAAACAAAGAGGAAGTAAAACCCATGTACTACCACTTTTACCTACAGGTTAGCCTATAATAAGGCTTACCTGTAGGTACTTTGAAACTTGCATGTATAGTGGATATTTACTGTATCCGCATGTGTCAATGTCATCGGCACATTCGCACAGAAGAAACATCTCGCTCATGCCATTTCTTCAGTAGCTGTGCCACGACCGGCGGCCTCCCACAAGCATGTGCAGGAGTGACGTCATTGCGGCTCTGGTTAATCACAGCGCCAAAGTCTGTGAAGCCGGAAATAACTCCAGGGAAAAATTGTCGCCAGTCACAGCTGTGTACGGGACGGCTGCAAAAGCATTGTTCTAAGGTAAGTATTTCATAATGAGCTAGTACTCATACTAGCTCATAATGCCTTTTTTTTAGAGAGAGTTTACAGCCACTCTAAAATAAAATATTATTCTTAGATTTAATTCAAAGAGTTAATGGCATCCTATCAGCCCCTCAGCATTTTAACCTGTGTGCCCAGATGTGTGCCTGTTCTACTAGGATCTTAGAAATGCCCTCTCCTGAGGGCTCTGCTAGACCCTGGCACCCAGGACATGTACCCAAGGTCTTCTACTGAGTGGCCCAGGTCTCCTTTAAGGTATTGAAACATTGTACACATGTTACAGTTGTGGAACATTGTATAATGTATCTACTTTTCAATACATCTAGGATTATTTTTTCTTTTATTATCATATTGTGACATAACATTTCAGTTTTTTGACCAATTTCTTTTTGTTCAATTAAAAAGATTATATTCGTCTAAAATTTGATCCAAAGTGTTCATCATGGTATCCTATAGCAGCCATTTAACATATTTAATCTATGTGCCTAGAGATGCCCCTGGTTTATTAGAATACCAGAAACACCCTGCTGTAGCCACTGATAGCCCCTGACACCCAGAACATGTGCCCCAGGTCTTTAAGTGAGTGCCCCATTGAAATATGTAACAATTCGTACATTTTACAGTGTTGGCAAATTGTATAATTTATCTGTGTTTCAATCCATATAATATTTTTTTTTTTGTCATGGTAATGTGACATTGCTCGACCAATTCCTAAAAAGTTTATATTAATCTTAGATTTGATCCAAAGTGGTCATCATGGTATCCTACCAGCCCCTCATAATTGTGTATGTGTAACCTAAGGTGCCCCTGGGGCCACTGCTGGACATTGGCACCCAGGGCATGTGCCCCAGGTCTTCTACTAAGTACCCTAGGTCTCCAAAGAGATAAGAATACATATTATACAGTTTGGTAAAATGTTATAATTTATCTACTTTTCAATTAATTTATTATGTCATAATATTTTAATATTATGATGACAACATTTTAAATAAGTGGATTCAAAAGTAGATAAATTATACAATTTTACAAAACTGTATTACAGTTTTTGACCAATCCATTTTTGTTCAGCTAAGTAGATTATATTAGACTTAGATTTGATCCAAAGGGGTCTATACCAGACCCTCAACATTTTAACTTGTGTGCCCATCCCATGTATAATATTTTGGGGTGTTTTTGGGTGCATAAATTGAACCCATGCTTGCCAATTCCGATTTTTTTATGTATCATTCCTATGGCATGTAAAATGTAAAACACGAACCCCATTGCATAGAAAGTAGAAAAGATAAGCTGCAAAGACAAAAAATAAGTGTTTTTACAGATGGCTTCTACAAGGTCGCTGAGTTTCCACCTACACACTGCTGGTCAGAAAGCACACAAGAAGGCTCAGTCTATATTAGGAGCTTGCCACATCATGCAAGACAAAGCACAACAGGTTAGGTCTATTGAATAGTAAGGCAAACAGGTAGAGAGCACTGGGGTTGTGCAGTCTGTAAGCAGGCTTGATAAGAAAAGGTGATAAGATTACAAGTGTTTGCTCAGACGTTGTCTAGTGTTCCATTCTGATGGGACCTTGAGACAAAAAAAATCTTCCTTTTCTTTACATTGACAAAATAAAACTAACATTGTAGCCCCATACCTAAAGCAGGAGCTTCTAATGAACAAGCACAGCCTGGATATTTCTGATCATGGCAGAGGAATACAATATGGTTTAACTAGTAGAGTGCTGGAGGGAGCTGCCTAACCTATGCCTATGGCTGCAGGCAACCTTGTATTAGCTTTGTATTAGCTCCCAAGTAATCTCTGTAAATGGTCTGCTGAGAAGGCGACTCCCTAGAGCTATACGAAATTTGTGAAACGTGGGGATAGTCTCAAATCAATTAGGCAAATCCTCTTAATGCCACAGGGAAAATAAAAATCAGATAGTGCCTATGGATTTGGGATAAACCCACAATGTATGTCGATTGCATCTGATAACACTGCAGTAACAACAAAGGTGTGAATAGAAATAGATAAGCTGGAGTGGTAATCTTAAATGATTTGGAAAATCATGTGTAGATCAGACTGGAAAATTAGTTACACGTATTAACTAAACTGCATTAGCTATTCCTGATTACTGATCGTCTGTTTATTGTCAGATTGTATGCTGGAGGGTTTCGATTTTAATCAACCAGCACAGGACTGGTTAATGTCATTATTTTTAGACATACTGAGTGCAACAAAGAACTTGGTCGCTAGGGGGAGGAAGAGAGCTCCTGACATCTTTCACTGCTTGTGTTTCATTGAAATCATGTAAAAAGCATTTCACAACTTTTCTATAAATTGTACATTAAGATTAATTATGTATAAAACGTGATTCCTAAAAGTGATGCACTGCACAAGACTTAATACTATAATCATCCTCGTAAATTATAAATCAATACCTATGACTGTATAGAGAAAGTAGCCCTGACTTCAATGTACTGGGGTGTTTTACTAGAAGGAGGATGTATATTTCCAGTTTGGGGCACATCTAGGTAAGATCAAAGGAAATTCGCATGTTATATAAAGTAAAATAAAAATCGACAATTGCCAAACCTGAATTAGTATTTAATGTAAACAAATGCTCACTGAGCTGGTCAAAAGCCCCCCCCCCTTTTTTTAAGGAAATTACATCTTTTATTCCAGGATACCTGTCTTGTAGCACCCGTATAGGAGTCTGCTTTGTTATTTACGTCTGAATACATTGTATTTTCTTATTAGTATATTTAAAAACAACACGATAGTCGTGCAAACACAGAGCATTTATGATGAATGGGTACGTGGCTAAAAAAATCTTTATCATTTTTTGAGTTGCTATTTTTATTTTTTGGGTAACGGTAAAATGTCAAATTAAAAATTAAATTGTATCATTACAATTTGCATAAAAATGGACTATTGAGAGGAAAATGTTTTCTCTCCGTCTCTGTACTTTGCATAAAAAAGGTACAGACAGAGAAATATATATATATATATATATATATATATATATATATATATATATATATATATATATATATATATATATATATATATATATATATATATATATATATATATATATATATATATATATATATATATATATATACTATTATGTTAGGGTTTAGAATGCCTAGTACGGCGAAAAGATTTGGCTTCTATAGCCAATTGCTCACACAGACCATATCTAGCATAGGCCCTATTTTCACCATTTTTTTTCTTCTCTTCAAACGCCCAGACATTTTTTTCTGCCAATGGAACTGGCGTTTTTTGTTAAGCCCTGGGGGCATGAGAATGATTTGTGGGTGCTTTTTGGGCTGTTATTAAAACAAAAATAACTCTCAAACCCCTTTGGTACCTAATTTAACTAACATGGCTACATTTTTTTACGTTGTTTTACCTTTTCCGCCCAAAATACATTTTTGGGGTTATGCAATAGAAAGCATGGATTTTTGAAATCATTGTTGTGTTTGATATTATTGCATTTTGTTTAATTATTTTATTTTGTTTAAATTGTTATTATTTTAGCTCATAGGACACAGTACTGTAAATACTGTAAACCGTGAATAGAGATCAGGTATTGTTTTACCATTTGTATTTGTAAATGTGTTAATTCTCCATCATTTGTTGTTTGTCATATAAAAACCCCAATACTAACCAGAAGAATCCACAGTGCAACTGTTACTAATAATGGGTCGCCCTGGTTTTCATTAGAAGTCGGCCGCATGATATTTGCACAATATAGGCACATTGCTGCTAATCTTTATTCTTGAATGTGTACATTGTTGTTTACAATTTCCAATCCCCTTTGCGCTTCCTTTTCATTTTTTTTATGCTGGCTGTAGAAAGGATTTGTGTTCTGTTTAGTTATGGCATTGATTATCCTATTCTCTTCAAACAATAATAGAAAGTATCTGCACACTCAGAGGATTCTCAATGGCTACACGGGCTTTGGAACACACGTGCGGCCACTGAAGGTACATAAACAGTTACTCACCAGCACACTGATATATATATATATATATATATATATATATATATATATATATATATATATATATATATATATATGAATGATATATTTACACACATATGTGTGTATGTATATATATATATATATATATATATATATATATATATATATATATATATATATATATATATATATATGTATATGTATATATGAGGAGAGAGAGAGAGCCTATGAATATATATATATATATATATATATATATATATATATATATATATATATATATATATATATATATATATTCAGACATTTATGAAAATTAATAATATTACAAATTGTATATATATATATATATATATATATATATATATATATATATATATATATATATATATATATATATATATATATATATAATTTGTATTATTAGTAATTTTCTAGGAATCGTTATACAGGTCTGTATACATACATAAATGTCTGTATATACATGTATATAGAATATCTACATGGGAATATAGAGCAATAAAAGAATTGGATATCTTATGGTTAAGCCATTATTGCTGTCAGGACCATTGCTTAATGTCTTCATAAATTCACTGCATAGCAGTATTAATTGTGGATCACACAGCAAAGTGCCACTTGTGGCAATTAACACATGAAGTACATACTAGACGTTGAAGTTGCCAGAAGTGGCTTATATAGGGATTGGATTACTAAAGGAGTAGTTAATGTTGGCTCAGCAAAGTGGATAAAGTAAAGTTATGTTCACTTTGAATGCCTTCATGTGCAGGGGAGGTTTCTTACCAACGATATATATTAGTAAACCAAACTCTGTGTCTCATCATACTTTTAATAAAAATAAATAAATAGAATCCCTTTTGGAATATCCTCCCACTATCTATCTTTTATATGATTTCCAACAATGGATCATCTCTCTCTGATTCTGTCTGTGTCCCTGTCTCCATTTATCTGTATCTAAGGAGTGCTACTATTGTTCTAGAGATTCCCTCTGCTAAGGTAATGATGTCATCAAGCATATAAAGCCCTGCATTGTTGCCTAATACACGAAAGATATGCAGTTATGCAGTAATGACATTTCCATGACCTACCAAGCCCATTAAATAACCAATTGATGACAAGACCAGTTTCTAATAACTAAAAGTTATTTGCAGAAATAAAGATTTCATAAATTTTTATTATATATGTTTTAATCAAGAGTGCATGCTAAAAAAAAACCAAAAAACAATAATTAATGAATAACTTTTATATTATCATTGAAAATAGTTTCAGCATGCACCTTTGTTAGGAAGTTATATAAAAAGGTTGAATTCTGTTTTCACTCACTGGCATAAAAAAAAAAAAACATTTGTATATACTGAATTTATTTCTGTGGAAATATCAGGCAAGCAAGCAGTAAGTAACACAATTTAATAGAACATTCACATTTTCTAAAGACATACTTTACATACTTATCCTGTAAATAATGTGAATGCCCAACATTTTCTCTCCCAGTGTATTTAAAACATGCTATTTTACTTGGTATGCATTATAATGTGTTAGGTGAATGCAAGCATCATGTATATATCTGTAAAGTTTATTGCTGTTGTGAACTGAAACACACACACACAGAAAATCCATACACAGGCAAATTCTTATAGCTGGGTTGGCTGCCCCACACCATTCAGGGGCTGGCAAGGCATGTGCTGATTGAAGAGTACCCCACAGCTGAATAATTTATAATAGACACCCTGTATCTTTATTAACTGCTGTATTTTCCTTAAAACGTGAAGTTTTTTTTGGCCCAGTAAAACTGCTTCATAAGGACTCTAGTAAATATGGCGTTGTTATCAATTGCCTTTAAAAGCAGTTTGGGGCCATGCTAAATGGAAGTTCCTCTGGTTTATGAAATCCTTTCATATGAGCTGAGGCTTGCAGATACAGGACAGCTGTTGTACTAAGGGGAGGTAATTGCAGGAAAGGATGGGGAAACACTTTAAAATCAGCAGCCTGCAGACTTGCACAGAGCATGGCAGAGTATTGTAAGATTACTGACACACACACACACACACACACACACACACACACACACACCTTCAACTTGTTCATACAATTTTTATAAGTCAAGTGAATATTTTCTTGTATAGGGAAAGGTTGTTCTCTAATTGTCATCCTAATAAAGAGTTAATTTTGTTAAATAAAGAGTATATCATCAATATATTGCTAACACTTTTCCTTTTTTTGGACATGTAACTGTTTATGTAGAAATGTGTAAATAATGTAAAGCATGATATAAAATAATAAAATAATTAAAAACAGCTGGTTACACTAGGATATTTTCCAGTGAACTATTATACTATACTAAACTAATCACAGAACAGTTTTGCCCACAATGCATTAAAGTTGTAACACTACCCATCCCTATTTATCAAATATTTGGTTGAAATGCTATATATATATATATATATATATATATATATATATATATATATACCTATCTTACCCCCTCCCCTAAAAAGGAGTTTGGCGCAAGTGTTTCCATACCCTTAGGTTAGTCTATGTATTTAAGTGACATTCCAGTTTAAGCCTTCAGTATTCTGGAGGATGAGTTCAAACTAGAAATCTAGTTAAGATGAGTCACTTCTGCTCAGACCACCTACCAAAATTAGGCACTGTGTTTTTTTACTCACATTGAAACAAAAACCTAATAACTCCATGAAAATGATTGACAATAGGAGCACATACAGGTCCTTAATTTATGCTGTAAATACATGATAATTATGTCTTATTTTGGTAATTTTGGGAATGAAAATATCTGTATGTGTTTCAATGCCCTGAAAGCTATGTGTGTGCGTGTGTGGGCCGGGTGAGAAGTTGCTTTAGACTAAATGCCTTTGACTGATGTGTTGTTTTAGAAGATTCCAAAATTTCAGTAGAGAAACAACACAGGGTAAGCATGTATTCATTTATATTCTTTTAGCTTTATTTGTCATAGTTAGCTTTGCACATTAAAGAGTTGTTTTGGTAAAAGATTTAGGTGGGCTATGACATTAGAAGGTAGTTGAAAGTATAAGCAGGGCCTTATTGCTGGAATAATTTTTTCAGAATCTCACATAAACATGACTGCTCAAATTACCTGATTGCGCATGATGGCCTGACCAAAAAAATAAAATCTTCAATCCTTTTAATGTTTATTGCAACCTAATGTTTGGTCCCCGGCTTTAACCGGGGGCCTGCATGGGACAGGGCAAAGGGCTCTTTTCCTGTTCTGTGCTCTCCCTTTTCTTGGCAGGTACTGTTGGTTGGTGGAATCTCCCACAGCAACAAGCCGCCATTGGAGGGATTTGGCAGGCTGTTCTTCGTGCCCTCTGACTGCTTATAAAAAGCCTGATTCTGACGCAGCTGCCAGACACCTCAAGAGGACCGGTCTGCGCTCCCACCCACCCTCCCTCTTATTTTTTTATGTTAAATGTCACATTGCTATTCAGTGGGGGTTCATCTTCCAGTATAAGCGACATGGTGATGGAGAGCTGGTATTGGATCATTTTGTTAAGTTTAAAATGTTATGCTATGCTGAAAGCTGATTTTGGTTAATTTGAATGTGTTAAATTTGGGTTACCCCTTGAATAAACACCATGGCCATTACAGGACAAATGAAATATATTTTGTGTCAGTCTCATTTATTTTAGTATTAGCTACTTTGTACTGTCCCATGTGAAGTTCTGTTAAGGATACATGATTCAAATAAGGGTAGTGATGAACAGAAGGTCAACTTGTTTCTTTTAAGTTTTTAAATTATTTTTATTGTTTTTCACATAAAATTTTTTCACAAACGTTACAAACATTCACTTTTCCAACATTTATACAAATACAAAAACCTTCTCAGGTTCACATAAATATATTCATAAAAACATATGATAAAACATATATACGGGTACATAGAAAGGCCCCGCATCCTAGGCATACGCTTTGGGTATTCTTATCTATCCCCTAGCGCATTCTTTTTATCTTCCGAGATCTCTCGGAAACAGAGGGTTCAAAAATCCAAAGGGATGCAGATCCCTGGCCATCCGACCACCCCCTCTCCCCACCCCCTCTTCTCCCACCTGCCCCTAATTACTCAGCTAAGTGCATCCCAGTTCTATACCTGTGCCTGTGTACTTATATATACATGTACATACATACACACATATGTATATAACTTCAAGAGGGGAGAGGAAAACTTATATTCCTCTATCCCCATTATACCCCTTCAAATTATATGTGAAAAGAGAAAGAGAAAAAAAAGGCGGGGGGCGAGGGGGCAGATAAGCCGCCGCAGGATAAGAGTGTCATACAAGGTAACCCCAAAGGGCATCTATATATTTAACTTGTTTCTTTTAGAACACTGCCAGAGCCGCTCCACACACCTGTACTTGGAAGTATGGAATGAATAGGCAAGGCCAACCAATTTCTGGCTGTGCAACCAGTCACCAGGGCCAATCATTGTCACATGGGTGGTGAGAGATGGGACTAAGCCTATGTAGATATCAAATTTCAGAAAGTTTGTGTAAGATATTTTGGAGTTTTGTGGAAGTTGGGACATATCTAATAAAGGTAGGCTGAGCCACGTTTTGGGGCCTTCAATTTGTAACTGTCCTAACTTTTTAATCTAGCTCCAAAACATATATTGATTGTTAGATTCATATATTTGTTTTAAGCTTACCCAAATGGGCATGTTTAGCCTATAGAAATTGGAGAGAGCGTAGTGACAAAGATGAATGCTTGGTCTAATCCTAGCCACATTCATTTTAGGTGTATGCCGGCCTGTATATCCTTCAGACCCCAAATTAGGGCTTTGAAATATGCAATTAGAATAGCCTGATTCTGAGTGCTGTAAGCTTGCTGTGTCATCAGTCTTGGAGGGTATACAACAGGGCATCCTTACCCTGTTTCCATATAACCAAAACTAAAGTACACCTGCATGCAATGCACATGCATTGTTGGCTCTTCTGATATTAATGTATGTGAATTAACATGATTCAAACACTCATAACCATTGACCTGACAGAATTCTGTATCACTGTTCTTCACAGGAGCAGGTAAGCAAGATTTTGGAACCCCATTTTTTTTTTTTTTTACAGCATAGAAATTAAATCATGATAATGCTTTTATTATGTTACCATAAATCATTGAACCTTTTCATGGCATTATTACAACACATTATAAAAAATTTAATATAGGCATCTTATAATAATTATTTTAGCTAACTTGTATTATTACTCTACTTATACTTTTATATCCATAAAATAAAACTGTGTTCTATCATAATATTCAAAATGTTATGTATTTGGGATAATGCATGATTGTTTTTTTCCTAGCTATACTGTAAAAACTAACAAAGCCAATACTGAATGGGGTACTGCTTGTGATCATACACTCTAAGGTACATATGATGATATACCTGAATTACTTCTAGCCAACTTACTTAATTTTTTTATTACTAATCACTGTGCATGTGCCAACCTTGCTTGTACTGTATGCCTGCTTCTAAAACTTGTGCACATGCTTCCCAGACTTGCACTTGGTCAAGCTTTTGCTGTTCATGGGTGTAAATGGTAATGAAGGCATGCAAACATGCATTTGTGCATACCCAAATTATACAGCCTTGTTTAACTGGAAAAAAAAAACAGAGAGGGCAGCAGATACTAACAAAATTAAAGGCCTGCAGTGCAAAACATTTTGTAGTGTGGTAATTGTATGTATGTGAACATACAATATATATATATATATTAGATTTAATTAGAATGTAGAAGTGTTATAACTTCTATAAGGTTTCTATTGCTGTCCGTTTGCTGCTGAGAAGCTTCACCCTCACTGATGGCCCAGGTGGCTATGTTTTTTATTTTATTTTTAAGAGAAAAACTGATGAATAGTGCAACATTTTTGAGTCACAGAAACAGATTAAGGGCAATTTTTAATGGGAAAACCTGTTCTGGTGACAACTGTCTAAGAGGGGATATCCCCTTGCTTTGGAGTGATCCCCCTCATACTGGGATTCAAACAAAACAAACAAATCTGACAAGGGTCTCAACCAGTCCTTACTGTTCTATCCAAAACAAAAAACAAAAACAAAAAAAAAAAACTGTTGGCTTTACATATACACTCATTATTAGCAATGTTTTCCTTTTTTATTTTTTTATTATCCTAGCATTATTAGTGATTAGAACCATCAGTATAATAATTATTTTTTGTTTTAGTTGTATATAAATGTATTCATGTTTTACTATAGATTTTTCAAGCTGACCAAGCCATCCAGTAAAAGTGATGCTGACAAGCATTATGGCAAACTATCACACTACCAGATATGCTTCAGAAGTTTCAGATACATTGTTTTTAAAAGAAGATTTAAACAATGTTAATAATAAATGACCACTGAAGTGTTATAGCTTGTCCCAACTGTTGCTACTTTTATTGGACAGCCTGACTGACATGTAAATATGAAGAAAAATATAAATAAATGTATTGATTAAATATTTTTGTTACAAGTAATACCTTCCTGCAGGTATTAGTATACAATGTTTATCCTGATGGAGGCCTTTTAAATAAATTATATTTTGGGGTAAATGCATTCAACCAAGTGTCATAGAACTTTCACCCATGATTCACACAATTTCTAATTGAATCTTATGTAGAAATATGTGAACCTTAGGTGAAAGTTGGGTGAAAACATTGTAAATTAAACCCCTTTTCAAATGTATTTAGTTTGCGCTCTTTGCATACTTTGCTTTTTTTTCTTATATAAACAAAATATATAATGTTAAATAAAGGAGGGAAAATACATACTTATTTATTTATAATTACACATTACTATTTTATTTAAAATGATATAATATATTTTTCTAATTCATGCAATTTTATGTACTAAAAATTCTTTAAAAAAAAAGACACTTACCTATTTTGTAATAATGTTCTATAGAGAGCAGTATCTCAGATATCTTCCATTAGTTATGGCCTTTGGGAGGTGCATATGTGTGTGTTGGGTTGTACCACCTTCAATTTGATGGCATCAGAACGCAAACACTGCTCACCCTAATCATCAGTGAACTCCACTTTAGTAAATCAGGCCCATTGCTGACAAACTGCTATGTAAACCCACTTAGTGGACAAGTCATATAAAACCCACTGAAACCCAAATGGAAAGTGAGCCATCCTGAGAGGTCACCTCCTATTTAGAACCTCATTAGCTATTTAAATAAATATTTGTTAAACTGTATCCACCCATTAAACTGAAAAGGGGGGCACAATTCTAAAGAAAGTCTACTAAGGGTCAAGTTTAATGGCAACTGTGATCTAAACAGTGTCAGGAAATCCATAGAATAAATCCATTGTTTAGATGTATAGCAACAGCAGGCTTAAGGTTAGAGTAATAATAGAGCAATAATGTTACTCCTCCACTAGCATAAACACTCTCTTAGCTCTCCAAAATGACTTTTCAGTAGCAGCAAACTGGACATTTCATGCTTGTTAAGTAAATGCTACAAAAAAAATGGATGGAATTTCAGGCAGCGTATGTGTATAACCCCTTTTAGTATGGATAGAAATAAATAGGGTGACAAATATTTGTGTCCCTTTAAGCATCAAGCTCCTCTATTTTTAGCCATGTAGAGTCTCATAATTCTAAGCCCAGGACAGCAATATTATTTCTGCCTAAATGTTAGTAGCTAGGAAAAGAGGCAAATTGCACCTAAAAGTGAATGGTGTATATTGACTGAATATATATAAGATTCTGTAGATAGGTGCATTCATCTATTTTCCTTGCTTATTGTTTGCTTTTCTTACAGGAAAAAACAAAGCAATAACTTTTGTAGACCATTTCCCCAACTCGTTTGTTGCAGGTTTATAGTGTTTAATTCCAGGACAAGCTAGTAATAATTATATGTAGTAACTATTCTAAGGTCATATGCACATTTTGACTAATAATAATAATAATAATAATAATAATAATAATAATAATAATAAGGCTCCATGAACACTGGGCTTAAAAAAAAAAGTAATAAAGAGTAATAAAACACAACATATAGAGCATTTTTTGTGTACAAAGTTTAGACGAGTTTAGAAGAGTTTTACGTTTTTTCTGCCAGTGAGCTCCAAACAGAAACGCTAACCAAAAGTTTTTTTCCCCTGCCTCTATTTTGAGCTTAAAAAAAGTCCTGTAATCGTCCTAATGTGCATGGACACATAGGATAACATTGAGCTCTACTTCTACAGGCAGAACACACAACTCCTGTAGAAGCAACGTTTTTTAAGCCAGTGTGCAATAAAAATACTCTCTCCACCACAATGCTTGTTGTTTACAGAGGGGAATAAGCAACATCTTTGTAAAAATAATAGTAAATAAATAATAAAATGATATAATAATACATAAATACGCATGTATCAAAATACTTTACTACTTACCTAAATCAACATAGGAGGAAGCAGTCTTAGTTAGACTTAGTTCCATAGCAGAATCTGTAAAAAAGAAAGGCAAATACAGGTTGTATATTAGATACCACTGTAAAAATGTGATTATTTAAGTATGTATCTCAGTATGTATACTCAGTAGGTATTTGACACTGCTATATATATATATATATATATATATATATATATATATATATATATATATATATATATATATATATATATATATATATATATATATATATATATATATATATATATATATATATATATATATATATATAAAAAAATTTCCCTCTAAATGCTTGACTTTTATAAGTTGCATATCTAAGAGTCTTTTTTTTTTTCTAATTTGGGGGTGCGTTGTTTAAATGTGTCAGAACTAATACTTGCATTATGTACATACTGTATTAACTAAACCGTTTATAGGAAGGGTTTCTGTTTCATTAAAACAATAAAATAGAGGGAAAAAATAGTCGCACGTTGTAAAGCCATAATTCGGCATCAGATTCGGGGTTACAAATGAGCCTTTAATCTGCGGCTAATTGTCCAGTAGCCCTGGATTAAGTGTCTTACAAGCCTATATTCAGGAAGTGTGAGTACATTGTTCCATTTTTTTTAGGTATTTTAGGAAGATGGGGGGGGTGTGGGTTGTTTAATATCTTAAGGCTAAATCACAGATTTTAAATACACTGAGCATTATTTTGACAGATCATTAACTTCTTGTTTCGCTCCTATCCATAATTA